>NW_023664724.1:2500-5000 GCF_015228065.2 Penaeus monodon
ACCGCTACTGATCTCTTGTCTCATCTATTCTGCCTGCCATCTCAAGAGAAAATACAAAAACTAAATAAAAAAATACAAAAAAGAGAAGAACATCGAACTGGTAATAACCATAAAAGAAGAAAAAAGGGAAAAAAGAGAATCCAAAGTAAATGATAAAAGGGAAAGAAAAACGAAAGAAAACTTGCGAGATTAGGAAAGGAAATGGAAGGTCGGCAAGAATTCAATATGGGGAAGAAAGAATAGACAGAGAGATGGAAAGAGAGAGAGAAAATAAAATAAACGAAGAAGAATGGAGACTACAGGTAGCGGATAGACTGCAAACAGCTTCCAGGTTTTTTAAAATCTATCGCATATTCTTATTGTCTGACGACAGTAACTGGGGTAATTTTCTCTCTCCTTCTCCCCCTCTTCCTCTCTCCCTCCTTCCCTCTCCCCCTTTCTCTCTGTTCCCTTGCTCTCACTCACCCACTTACTCACGCATTCACTTACTCCCCCCGGGCTCTCTCTTTCACTCTTTCTCTCTCACACACTCTCTCTTCCCGAGTTAAGGACACGAATCAAAGAGAATCGCTTCAATGAGGCAGGGAAGCCGCGTTGACGGTAATCAATCTTCACGTGAATTTTTTCTTCTCTTCTCTCTCATTTAAACGGTTCTTTAAGATTTATGTCCTTAACACAGGGCTCTCTAACGGCGAACTCTTCATGTTCTTTTCTTTTTTTTTTTTTACTTCACGACTCTCTAAATTGAGGATTTGAAGTGTTATTTCCTCATCACAGACGTTCCCATCTTTCACATAGACAAATATCCAATGTTTTGTTCATTTTTATTGGCATTTATAGTTCTCTTAGCAAATTTAGCCTAGCATTGCAATAGCATACAGAAAACCCATAGATCCTATTTTCACCCTGTGTTTAAAAGGTCCGAAAGTATTTTAGGGTCAGATACAAATCAGCAAAATACCATTCATGCTGAAAAGGAAGTAAAATCAACCACATACATGATTCAGATTTTAATATCGGATATCGGCTCGATATAAAAATGGTTGTTTAATAAAGATGATGTTATGGACTTTGGGGTTGATGATTGAAGGTTGGGGCTCTATTCTCCGGGAATTGACGTCGGCGCGCCCGAAGTACTCGTTGGACCTCCTGAAGGCGGCGGCCTCGGAGCAGGGAAGGGCTTCCTCGGGAAATGCGCACACGAGACGTTCCTGGTCGAACATGGTGCCCTCGCCACACATGAACGAGAAGGGCGGGTGATGTACACGTTGTTGTCGATGTAGGGCAGACACACGTGGAACAGGGCGCAGTCGTTGCTGGTGTCGGCGTAGTAACCGTAGGGGAGTTCGGCGCAGTCGAAGCCGGTGTTGATTCTACCCAGAACCAGCGAGGCGTTGGAGGGCAGCTCGAAGCGCAGAGGAGACGAGTCGCGACCCCAGACGGAGGCCGGGAAGGGCGGCGCCACCCCAAACCAAACACAGCGACTGGAGTGAATCGTTCATTTATAGCTAATTCATGGAGCAAGAGACATGTATCATTTAATTTGCTTCAGTAAAAAAACTAGTCAGGTATCCAATCAAATTCACATTTAAGATACAGTAAAATATGCTTGCATGTAGGGTTAAAATACACACAAACAACACACATATATGCATGTATGTAAATATATACATATAAATGCACATACATACATACATATATGTATATATCTCTCTCTCACTCAACACAACAAATATATGTGTATATGTGCATAGATGCACACACACACACACACACACACCACACACACACAACACACCCCACACACACACACACACCACATATATATATATATTTTATATATATATATAATATATTAAAATATATATATATATATATATATGCGTGTGTGTGTGTGAATCCATATAATATATATATATATATATATATATATATATATATATATATATAATATTTTATGTATGTATGGATGCATATATAAATGAATAGATACACACACACACCACCACAACACACCACACACACACACACACACTATATATATATTTTATATATATATATAATATATATATATATATATATATATATATATATATATAATATGCTCATATATAGTCCCTAAATATACCTAAGAAAGAGAACTGGAGTGACAGGTGAACTCACCTAGAGCAAAGACCTTTATGATGTGTAACACTGCGATCTGTAGCAGGGTATGTCCAGAGCACCTGACAATGCCCCAATATATACCCATCATCCGCGTCCTTAGCCCCGCCCGTTTTCCCCTCCCCCCCTACTCTAACCCTCCTACTTGTCCCAGGCAGACATTTACGACCTTGAAAGTCCCTTTTTTCCCACTCTAAAGAATAACATTAATTACAGTCAGAGCGTAGCATGTGGCTGCAGCACCTGGCGTTGGGCGCCCGACTCGCCTCCCCTATCCTTGCCGCCCGCCTCTCTCCCTCCATCCTCGTCGCCCGCTCTTACCCTAAGCCGAGGGCGC
>NW_023664725.1:0-28932 GCF_015228065.2 Penaeus monodon
AAATTTTTAATTTTTTTTGGTTTATAAAGTTTTTTTTAACCAAAGAAAAAAAATTTTTTTTTTTCACGGTTTGTAATTTTTCCATACCCAGGTATCCTATACTTTTCTATTCACTTTATATCTATATCCCTGCTGTCTGAATTTCATCATCATATTTGCTGTATAATGGTGATATATGATGATGATGTTTTGTGATGTTTGATGAGATGATGATGATTTTGATAATAATATACAATAATAAATAAATAATAATAAAAATAATAAAAATTTTTTTCATGATGATGAGGGCCATGATAAAATTTTAAATAATCCCAAAAACCTTAACTAAATTATCATGAATCTTATTATCACCATTATTATATTTTCACTACAAATTAATACTTTTGCTATAATCATTACTGTGATTAATTTTAATCGTTATTATTATTATCATCATTATCATTTACCATTATCATCATTATCATCATCATTACTAACATTAACATTTTTCATTCTATAAATTACCATCATTATAAAATTAATTATAATTTTAATGATAAAATTGAAGATGATGATGATGGGGATAACAATTACAATAATAATAATGATTGATAATGATAATTAAAATGTGATTGACAATAACGATAATATGATGATGACGTTTGATGGTGATGATGATGAAGATGAAGACTGTTAGTGGTATTAACAACAATAAAAATAATCAAATGACAATAATACTAATGATAAGATAATAATGGTAATAAAGGGTATAATAATAATAATAATAATAATAATGATAATATAATTAATAAATAATAATAATCATAAATAAAATTAATAATTCAATAATAATAATAATAAATAATAATAATAATAATATAATGAAATAATACGATATAATAATAATAATAATAATTAAATAATAATTTAAAAATAATAAAATAATAATAATAATGAAAATAATTGACAAAAGTACAAAAACAATAACAAAAGTAATGACAAAAACAATAATGATAATAATAAAAATGACAGCTATAACACAACAACAACAAAATAACAATAGTAATAAATAATAATAATAATAATAATAATAATAATAATAAAAATAAAGATAATAAAAATAATGAAAAAATAAATTATAGTAGTAATGATTATTAAAAATAGTAATGAAAATTATTTTGGGATAAATGAAATAAGGATATCCAATAAAAATTTTAAAAAATAAATAATAATGTAATAAAAAAAATATAAGGGGATAATAAATAATAATAAAAAATTTAATAAATAATATTAATAATAATAATAATAATATAAAAATAATAATGAAAATAACAAATTAAATAAATAAAAATAAAAAATAATAAAAAATAAAAATTTAGTTAATTTAAAATTTAAAAAGATTATAAATAAAAATTAATATAATGATTTTAATAATAATCAATAATAACAATAAAAAATAACAATATTAAAAATTTAATAAGAGAAATAAAAATTATTGTTATTAATTATTTTATTATTTATTTTTATTTTTTACTTTTTTTTTTTTATCGTTTTTAAATCATTATAATCTTTGTTATTATCATTGTTATCACATCAGCAAATAAAAACAAATAAGGGTCAATGTTATTTTTAATATCATCATTAACCTTTTTTATTTTTCATTTTTTAAAATTTTAAATCATAACTATATTGCCCATTATCAATATTATTATTCTAACGGTATCTTCTTTAATTAAATTAAATTTTCATTATTAGTGTTTGTCTTGTTATAAAATTATCGTTACTTTTATCATTATTATAATTTCCCTTGAAATTTTATTTCTTTTTTCTTATTACTTCATTTTTTTTTTTTTAAAATCTTACCATTGGGTTTTTAGTCAAATTCATTTTTTTTTTTTTTTATATTGCTATTATCATTTTATAAATTTTATCCTCTGTATCATTTTTATCATTTGTATTATTTATTTTATCATTATTTTTTAATGATGGTTATTTTTTTTTACAACAAATGATAAAAAAACCCAGTATTTTTTTTCCCTTTAAATTGTTGTCTTACCCAATGTGTTTTAGGGTTTAAACTCTCTTTTTTTTAAAACAATCTTTTTTATAAATTTTAAAAATATTTCTTGGGGGGGGTTAAAATGATTGAATATCTAACTTTAGGGGTTCGCGTTGTAAAAACATTCATGTATTTTATAATAATGTATTTTTGCAGTGATTTTTTTAAAACAGCCCAGTATGAGGAGAACCCCAACATGCTGCCGTCATATTTTAAAACATTTTTCCCTACGATAAAAATTTACTTTTTAAAACGAAGAAGTAAAAAGTAATTTAAAAAAATTAACGAAAATGCTCCTCAAATCCGCCTTTCCTCCACCCATTCCCTAAAGTTTTTCCCCCTGCCTTATGTTTTGTTTATTGGCAGTTTAGGCAGGGCAAACCCAAACAAATCGGGGCTGGGAAAAAGCGGGGGAGGTCACATGGTTTCCCCTGGGTTTGGGTACGTTGAGGGAGGGACCTACTGGCCCGCTTCCCACCCCCCCGGGTTTATTTAAAAAGGGGTTCCCGGCGGGGGCTGGGGTTGCCGGGGGGCCCGTTCTTACATTTTTTTTTTTTTTCTTAGACTTTTATGGTTTTTTGGATTGTCTCTAAAATTTTAGCTTTATTCGGCGTTTTCACCGAATACTGCTGTATTGAAACGGGGGGGAAAACAACGCGAGAATTTGGCAAACCCCACACAAAAAAACCAACCCTTCTTAGGGAGCCCCTTTTTTCGCCCTAAAAGGTAAAATGGTCGCGTCGTTTGGGGAAGAGGCGGAAAGGGGCCCGGTGCGGGGACGGGGGGCCGCGTGAAAACGAGGGGGCCGGGGGGGGGGAAGGCGGGGGGGGGGGCCAAAGGGGGCTGGAAACGGGGACCAATCCCAAACGAGATATAAGGGACTAAATTTTTAAAGGCGTTTAAAACTCTTTTATATCTAATTAAAATATTTTCATGTCGATAGCAAAATAGTAGCCCCTTGCATTGAGGGTGTTTAATGTGTATTTTTTCCCACATTCTGTGGCGTATTAAATTTCGGAAATTTCTTTTGGTTTTGGTTGTCTGTCGTATCAAAAAACCCTTTTTCCTTCCCCTTTATTTTTTAAAAGAAGGGATTCGGGAACTATTCTTCTTTTTTTTGAGGAAGGATCCATATTTATATAAATTCCTTTTTTCGGGGGCCCAAAAAAAACAAATCATCGAGTAATATCAAATAAACGGGAAAACATTTCATGTGAGGTAGGGGGGTGGGAAATTGCTCACTGGTGTGACGGGGTGAAGCGACTAGCCCAATCAGCGTTTAAAGCTGTCTCCCTTGGGTCCCCCCCCTTGCTCTTTTCCCCCCAGCTCCGCATCGGGTTTTTTTAATTTTTTTCCCTTTTTCTTCCTTTCGTTTTCCTTCGCTTCTTCCTTTTTCCTTCCACTTAAAGGGTTATTTTCCCTGATATTTGAATACCGACTCTACTTTTAAAAAGGGAAACACAAAAACAGTAGAAAGCCCTTTCTATAGTTTTGGGTTTATCTTTCAAGGGCCCTGACTGACTTGCAAGAGAGGGCCACCCCAAAATACAACTCCCTTAAAAGGGTTTTTCATAAAACAGGTGGGTGCTCCCGAAGTTCTGAGCCAAATAGGGGTGGGTGGGGCGTCCCCTTGTTTTGGGAGGGGCATCCCTTTTAAACTCTTTTACGAAGTAGTTAAATCAAGAAATCGATTACTGCCAAATTTTCAAATGCAGCTGTTTTTATTTTAAAATAAACAAAAGGGGAAAATATATTTTTTTTTTTAAAAAAATAAAAAACGAAATTGATGTGACCGTGGTAAACTTTTTAGAGACAATCATAAATAAATAGATAAATAAATAAATAAATTTTATATAAAAATTTTATATTTTATATTTAAAATATAATTTTATATATATTTTTTGTGTGGGGGTGTTTTTTTTGTGTTTTGGGGGTTTTGGTTTTTTAAGCATGTGTGGTTTTGTGTGTTTTGTATTTATGTATAAAACATATTTTTATATTATATATATTATTATAGTAATTATATATATATTTATATATTATATTATAAATTTAGGACAAACCCCCAAAAATTGGGGGGAAAACACACAAAAACACACCCACCCCAACCCACATACACCACACCTTATATATAAATTTATAAATATATATATATATATTATTTTATATATTTTTATACAAATTTTTTGTGTGTGTGTGTGTTTGTATACCCCCACACCACCAAAACCCCCCAACCCCCCACAACACACACACATACCCCACACACACACACACACACACACAACACACCCCTAAATATTTATATATATTATATATTTATATTTATACTTTTTTTATATAAAATATTATATATATATATATTATAATTTATTATTATATATATATCTGTGTTGTAAAATATATGTGTTTGTCTAAATTTATGATATATTTAATTTTTTATATATATATTATATTTTAATTATTATTATTATGTGGGGTGTTTCTATACAAAGTGTGTTTATTTTTTTTTATAATTTTAAAATTTTATATATATAAAAATCTATAACTACCTACACCCAAAAACACACCCTGCTTAAAAAAACACACACACACAAAACCCCCCCCCAAAGACACCAACACACACACACAACACCCCCAACAAACCTAAAATGATATTATTAAAAATATATAATATCTTTTAAAATATATATATATATATGTATATATTATATTTATTTATCTATTTTTTTTATCTATTTATTTTTATTGTCCCCTAAAAAGTTTTCCACGGCACATCAAATAATTTTAATTTAAGATTATATATATATATATCTATTAAAATATATATATATATTTATAATATCCCAAATATATATATATATTTTTATCTAAAATAAAATAAAAATAATTATTAAAAAAATGTATGTGTATGGGGTGTGTGTGTGTTTGTGTGTGTGTGTGTGTTGTTTAAAAAGCAGTGTATATTTATATTAAAATTTTAAATTCTATATATATAAAATTTTTATATTTTATATTTAATTTTAAAATATAGTAAAATGTATATGTATGTGTTGTGTGTGGGGTGTGTGGGGTAAATTTTTTAAACATGTGTTTATAATATATAATTTATTTTATATTATATATTTTATAGGAAATTTTATTATATATATTAATAATTTTTAAAGTATTTATATAAAATATTTATAGATTTAAAACAAACACATTATGCCCACACATACCCCCCACACACACACACACACACACCCCACAACCCACACCCAAAACCACAACACACACCCAACCACACTCACAACCCCCCCACACACAACACACACGCCACACACACACACCCCCACCCACCCCCACACACACAAAACACACCCCACACAATAATATATTATTTTTATCTATAATATAATTATTTATAATATATATTATATATGTATCTTTCTCTCTATGTAAAATGTGTGTATATTATTTTGATAAAGTATAATATGTTTTTGTTAGGGATAAAAACAACATGCATGTATTTTTTAAATAAATTGGGTAAATAAAAAAATAAATAAAAAATGTATTTTTAAAATATATATATTTTATAATATATATATATAAAATATATATGTATGTTTTTGGTGTGTGTTTTTTGTGTTGTGTGTGTGGGTTTTGTGAGTGTGGGGGTACCATTATGTGTGTAAATTTTTATATATAAAATTTATATATATATTTATATATAAAATTTTTATATATAATTTTATATATGTTTTATATATATATACATACACATATATCCTGCATATTAATTTTAAAACATGTAAAAATCTATATCTTTATAAACTTTTCTAATCTTTGTATATGGAAATTTCAATATATAAATTTTAAAACCCCACAAAATTTTCTTTAAAAATATGTGCGTAAATTTTAAAATAAATAGTATGTGTGTGTGTGTGTGTCTGTGTGGGGTATCATATATGTAATATAAAATATATATATAATATATATTAAAAATATATTATATTTAAATTATATATATATTATTTTATACATGTTTGTGTTTGTGATATATTTCACTCTCACACAATCATTCTTATTACGTTTTTTAAAAGTTTACATAAAGTAAAAAAAGAGGGGAAATCTACAGTTTTTGTAATTTTTTCTTATTACTGACGGATTTTTTTGTGCGCGAAAATCTCAACAAAACCCCCCTTATGATGTTTCTGGGCATCGTGTGGGGAAATTTGCGCCCGGCTGGGTGTGGGCGTAAATTGGGGGGGTAGTAAATGGGGGAGGCGCGCCCGAAAATTTATAAATAAAAAGGGTTTTTTGCGGTGTTTTGGCTGGAGTTAAATGAGCTCTTATTTAAAAGTATTTACTTTCAATTTTCTCCTCCCCTCTTTTCGTTTTCCCTCTCCCCTCTTTCATTTGTTTTTCCCCTCTCTCTCTCTTGCTTCCTTGCTCCCCTCTTCCCCCCTCTCTCCCCTCCTCTCTTTTCTCCTTTTTCTCCTCTCCCTTTCCCCCGGTTCCCCCGCCCCTTCTTTCTCCCCTTTCTCCCCTTCTCTCTCTCCCATCTCATTCCCTCCTTTTCTTCCCCTCTCCTCTCTTTCCCCCTTTCCCCTCTCTTCCCCCTTTTCTCGCCTTCTTCTCATCCCCCTCCCCTCTCCCTCTATCTTTTTTCCCCTCTCTTTTCTCTCTTCTCTCCCCTTTTTTCGCTGTCTCGATCTTCATTTTTCCCCTCCTCTCTTCAATGTCCCCTGCCCCCTCCCCTTTTCTCTCTCTTTCCCCTTCCTTTTCCCCCCCCTCCCCCGTATCTTTCTCTGGCCTCTCCAATCGTCTCTCTCCCCCCTTTTTTGCCCTCTCCTCCCTTTATTCCCCCTCTCCTTCTCCCCTCCTTCCCCCTCTCTCTCCCCCTTTTAAAAAAATTTCCCCTTCCTTTTCCTTTTTGCCCCAAATTCTCCTTTCTTCTGGCCACCCCTTTTTCTCCACTTCTTTTCCCTTTTCCTTTTTTGTCCTTAAATTTTTCCTTTTTCCCCCCCGGCAGGATTTTTTCCCCTTATTGTTTTAAAATTAAAACCGGCCCCCCCAAAATTTTCCCCTCTTTATCCTTGTTTTTTTCCCCTTCCCCCCCCCCTTTTTCCCCCCCCCCCCCCTTTCCCTCCTCCTCCTCCTGTTTTGTTTGTTTTCCCCTTTTTTTTACCCCTTTTTTTAATTGTTTTTTTAATTTTCTTTTTTCCCTTCCCCTTTATTCTTTTTTCCATTTTTTTTTATAAATGGGGGTTTTATTGTTATTCCTTCTTTTGGCCCTTTTTCCCCCTTTTCCCCTTTTTTGCTCCCATTTCGTTTTTTCTGTTCTTCTTGTCTTTCTTTCTTCGTTTTCTTCCGGGCCCCTTTTAGTTAAACAAGGGACCCCTTTTATTATAAAATAAATTTTAAAAATTAAAAATATAAAATTCTTTTATTTTTCATTTTCCCCCTCCTTCCCCAAAATAATATTAAAATTTTAAAAATTATTTTTTAAAATAATAAAACTAGGAAAAACTTCAAAAATAAAAAAGTGTTGGTTTTTTAAGGGTTTTTATTGTTTTTTTGGGAATTTAAAAATATTAAAAAAAAGTTCCCTATCTTTAATATTAATATATTTTACAATTTTATCTTTTCCCCTTGTTTTCCCCCCCCCCCTTTTATAATTTCTGTTTTAAATGTTTTTTTTTAAATTTTTTTCTTTTTTCCAAAATTTTGTTTTTATTTTCTTTTTTTCCTTATTAAAAATTTAATTTAATTTCGCACACGCACCCAACAATACCCAACACTTTTTGGGGCCAAACTTTTTTAAAAAAAACCCTTTTTTTTTTAATATATAAAAATTTTTAATTTTATATATTAATATAAAAATATAATATTGGGAAAAAATATAATATATATTTTTTTTTTTGTTTTTGTAATATTAAAATTTTTTTGGGTCCTTCACCCTTTTTAAAAAATATATATATAAAATATTTATATTTTATATATATATATAATTTTATATAAAAATATATATAAAAATGGTGTGTGTTTTGTGTGATGGGGTTTCGTTTTTCGTGGGTCTCGGGAGGAAATTATTATATTATATTATTATTATTTTTGTTTTAAAAAAATTAAAAATTGGTTTATAAATTTTGTTGAGGGAGGAGGTTTTTGGAAAATTTTCGCAAATTGTGTTAAAAGTACTTTCCCCATATACACATAAAGCCCGAAACCCCGCCCTGCCCCCCAATTAAAATTCCTTTTTTTTAAATATATAATTTATATTAAATAATATTTGGGTTTATTTGCATTAAATAATATACGGTTTTTTTTTTTTGGGGACAATAAAAGTGTTTCCCCGTGGTTTGGTTATTCTGTTTATTTAATTTATTGATTTTTTTATTATATTATTTTTATATAATTTTATATATATATATATATTTATATAATTATTTGTTTTTTATTTATGGGAAACCATTTTCTGGGGGGGGGCTGTTTGTGTAAATTTTAATTCTTGTTTCCCTGGCCAAAATTTAAAAATTGGCTTTGAAATTTTTTTAAAGGGGGGGAAAGTTTGGGAAAAATTTTAACCCTTTAATTAAAAAGTACTTTTCCCAAACCAGTTTTTTTCATGGGCCCCCCATTTTATGGGTCCCGGGGGTTTAAAATTTAAAATTTTTCCAAAATTAAATATAGGGGTTTTTTTGGGGGTTTTAAGGTAAGGCAATACGATTTTTAAACCCTAAAATTTAAAATTTGGGGTTTTATAGGGGCAAATAAATTTTAAAAATTATTTTTTATTATTCTTGAATTAAAATAACAAATTTTTATTGGAATATAAATAAAAATAAAAATAAAAATATATTTTTCCCGGTGGTTTTGTGGGTTTGGGGTCCCCCCGTTTCTTATTAAGGGAAATTTTTGGTTGGGGGGAATTTTAACATCGCTTTATTCTAGTTATTTTGAAATAAATTTTTGTAAAAACCCAAATTTAAAACAATTTTAATCCCCAAAAGCCCCTAATGACCGACAAACCCCGTAAATTTTTAAATCCCATTTTTATCCCCTCAACCCTTCCCTTCGAATTTCATTAAATTTTAATCCAAACAAAACAAAATAAAATATTAAATATAAACTAAAAACTAAAAATTTTTTTAGGGTTTTTATGTTAAAATTGGTTTTGGGGCGTGGTGTTGGGTGTTTTGTGGTTTAAAAAAAAATATTAATTTTATTTGTTGTTTAAATGTTTTTGTATTTTGTTGGTTGTTTTTTTTTTTTAAAAAAAATGGGATTTAATTTTAAAACCATCTATTTATCCTTTTCTATCTATCCCTCTATTTATCTAAACTATATATATATTATATTTTCTTTATTATTATTAATGGGGGTGTTGTGTGTGTGTGTGTGGTGTGTGTTTGTGGTTTTGTGTGTGGGGGTGTTTTGTTTGGATTATAATTATGTAATTTTTTTTTTTGTTTTTTTGGGATGTATTTTTTATATTTTTATTATTTTTAATTTTTTTATTATATATATATTTTTTATATTAAAAATATATTATATTTTGGTGTGTGTGTGTGGGGGTGTTTTTGGGGGTGTGTGTGTGGGGGGTGTTGTGTGTTGTTGGGGGTTTTTTATTTATTTTATATATACTAAAATTTTATTATAGATTTTAATATAAAAATAAAATATAAAATATATATTTTTATATATTTTATAGGGGGGGGGGGATTTTTGTTTTATTAAAATTTTTTTATTTATATGTATATTGTTTTCCAAAATATTTTATTAATTTTTTTTTTTTTTTTTTTTCAAACTTTAAAAGATAAAACTGTCTTTCTTTTTTTTTCTCTTCCCCCTCTTCCCCTACCCCCCCCCCACCACCCCCCCCACCCCCCCCCCCCCACACACACACCCCCACACACACCACACACCACACAACACATAAACCAAAAAACCAAACACTATATATATATATATAATAATATTATATTATAATTATAAAAAATATATAATTTTATAATATTATATATAGATATAATTTATCTTTTTACATATAATATAATTCTAATTTTAAAAATCTATTTAATTTATAGAAAATTTTTATAAAATCCCAAAAATTTTATATAAAAAACTATATTATATATTTATTATATTAAAATTTTGTGGTGTGTGTGCGTGTGTGTGTGTGTGGGTGCATATTTATATATATTATTTTTACATATATTATATTTAAAATTTTAAAATAAAAATTTATAAAATTATAATAAAATATATACATCATATATGTGTGTTTCACACACAACCCCAAAACCCAAAAGTTAAAAATTTCAAATTTTGTGGGGTGTTTTTTTTTATTTTTTTTTCTATCCCCAATGGGAAAAGGAATGTTGTAAAAAATATTCTGTTTTAATTGTTTTTTGCTATTTTTTGGTGGTTACTCCTTCATTTGCTTAACGAGATCTTTAGAAATTTTAATGGATGTATTTCAAAAAAAAAAAGTAGCTACAATTTGCCATGTGTTTGATCCAAGGCACTTGTAAAGTGGGGCCCGAAAGGATGGGGAATTTCATCTACCCCCACATAAAACTATCACTGTGTTTGGGGGTATTTCCCCCCAAAGGGCCCCCCAATTTGTTTGAAATTTGCTGTTTTAAAGATATTTCAGGTGAGAAAAGGGGGGTATACCATCTGCCGAAGTTCCATCAAAAAATTTTTTCTATGCTAATTTTAAAACTATTATACTAAAAAATAAATATACTATGGTTTATGAAAACTTCTATTACTATCATATAGCACAGGCCTCCCCTCGTGTGGGGTTACTACTGTCCCGGGGCCCATTTTTTAAAAAAAAATTATTGAATATGGGCCACCTTTTTAAATCAAGTCATTTACTCCCGGATAACCAAATTTGGCTAATACGTTTGGTACCTTTGGGATTAGCCCGCATGTTTTGGGGACCATTCACATTGGGGGATTAGAATAGAAAAAACATGAAGTTTCGCAACATCTATGGTTTTTTTTAAATGGGGACTGATCGCACGTGAAAATTTTTAAAACCGGGGAAAAAGGGGGCACATTTCCTTAAAATTGTGAGACACGTTCAAAAGCACAAAACATGCGAGAGGGTGCAAGTGCAAGAGGCGGGGGGCAAAAGAATACCTGTCTTTGAAAGAAACTTGTTCTTTTTTTGTCACAAACTATTTCTTTTAAATTTTCTCTATATATTGAGAGGGAGAGGAGAGAGAAAAGAGGGAGAGAGAGAGGAGAGAAGGAGAGGAGAGGGGAGAAGGAGAGAAGAAAGTAAGGAGAGGTAGAGGG
Source organism: Penaeus monodon (assembly GCF_015228065.2). Taxonomy (NCBI): domain Eukaryota; kingdom Metazoa; phylum Arthropoda; class Malacostraca; order Decapoda; family Penaeidae; genus Penaeus; species Penaeus monodon. The sequence continues at coordinate 11,336 of NW_023664725.1, forward strand.
GAGAGAGAGAAGGAAGAGGTAGGAGGAGAGGAAAAGAAGAGGAGAGAAGAGAGAGAGAGAAAGGAAAAAGAGAAGGGGGGGAGGGGGGAAAGGGGGCGGAAAGGGTGGGAGGGAAAGGGGGGGAGAGAGAGAGAAGAGAAGGGGGGGTGAGGGGGGGGGGGGGGAGGGGTGGGGAAAAAGGGAAGGAAAAGAAGAGGTAGATGAAAAAAGAAAAAGAAAGAAGGAAGAGAGAGAGAGAAGGGGGAGGAAAAGGGGGGGGAGGGGGGGAGGGGAGGGAGGGGGGAGGGAGGGGGAGAGAGGGAGAGAAGAGGGGAGAGAGAGAAAGGGTTTTTTATGAGGGGGGGGGGAGGAAAGGGGGGGGGGGAAAAAGGAAGGAGAAGGAAAGAGAAGAGAGAGAGAAAAGGAGAAAAAGGGGAAAAGAGGTGGGGGGTTTAGGGGGAGGGGGGGGGGGGGGGAGGGGGAAAAAGAAAAGGGAAAAGGAGGAAGAAAAAAGGAAAGGGGAAAAAGGGAAAAGAAGGGGGGTTCCCCAAGGGGGGGAAAAGGGAAGTAGGGGGAAAAAAGGGAAAAGGGAAAAACAAAGAAATTTAAAAGGGGAAAGGGGAAAAAAAATTTTTTTTTTTTATATTTGTTATAATACCCCACCCACATACACCCCACACACCCCACACACCAAAACAAAACACACACACCACACAACAAAAATATTATAGTAATTATATTATTAATGATTATTAAAATAGAGAAATTTTAAAAGGGGAAGGAAGGGGATTTAAGGGGAAAAAGAGAAGAGAGAGAGAAGGGGGGGAAAAAGAGAGAGGAGAAAAGAGAAAAGGAGAGAGAGCAATTTGGGAAACGTAAATTTTACGTTTTTTGTTTACCAATGGTGAATTTTTTCTTTTTAAAATTTTTGAAATGTTTTTTTTACAAAGGAGGGTACATTTAAAACCCGCTCTGAATGACGGAAACCAAAATTTTAAATTTTTGGGGTTAAAAAAATGTGGGATTTTTCCCCCCGTTTTTTAATTAAAAAAAATAAATTTTTTAACTATCAAATGAAATAGGGGATTAATTTTAAAATTTAAAAAAATAAAATAAAATAAAAAAAATTTTTTAAAATTAAAATTTAAATAATAAATTTTTCAATTTAAATTTGGGATAAAAAAGGGTTCCCCGCCCCCCGGGGGAAAAACCCTTAAAAAAACCTTAAATAAATAAAAAACGGTTTTTTTGCTCCATGGTTTTTTCCTAAAAAAATTTCCCGAGGGGGTTTGGGGAGGTGAGAGCGGCCGGGGGGCTTGGGGGGGGGGGGGGGGGGGGGGGGGGGGGGGGTTTTGGGGGGGGGGGGTGGAAAAAAACCCCCTTTGGTTTTGGGGGGAACGGAAAGGGGGCGAATTGTTTTTTTCTTTCCTTTTTCTTTTTTTTTTCTTGGAGAACGCGGGGAAGGAAAAAAGGGGAAGGGGGGAAAAACCGGGGGGGGAAAACGGGGGGGGGGGGAAAAAAAGAACCCGTCTTTTCCCTTTTTTGCGTCGGTTTCGTCGAAAAAGGGGTCCCCTCATTTTTGAAAGGGGGCCTAAACAAAAAATTTTTAATTGTTAAAAAAATGTTTTATTTTTTTTTTTTTAAAAAAGGAAATATTTAATTCCTTGGTTTTTAAAACGGAAATAATAATTGGCCTTCGCTTTGGTAATTTGAAAAAGGACTTTTTGAGGGGTTAAAAATTTCCCTTTGTCATTTTCCCCTTTTTTTCCAAAGGAAACAGTCGGGGCAAGCCCCTCCCGGGGTTTCCCAGGTTTAATAAATTTTTTGGAAAATTAAAAATATTTTGATATTTTTATTCATTTTATAAAATTAAATTTTACCTATTTTAATAATTTTAAATACTATAATGGTTTTTTTTTTTTTTTTGGGTTTTTTTTTTAAATTTTTTCCTTTTTGGCCCTCCAAACCAAAGACAAATTTCCCCCCTCTTCCCACTTTTCCCCCCAAAAAAAATTTTTTGGGAAGGAAAATTTTGTTTAAAATTTATACTTTATTTCTATTTTTTATTAAAAAAATTTTAAATTAAAAATTTTTAAAATTTTTTTTTTTTTTTTTTTTTTTTTTTTTTTTTTTTTTTTTTTTTTTTTTTTTTTTTTTTTTTATCTTTTTTCAATTTTGTCACTACACCAAGACAAAGTTCCTTAATCATAAACCCAATTTTTGCAAAAATAATTTAAAACAAAAAGGGAAGTGTGTTTGTTGAATGCTGAAATCACTTTTTTCGTTTTGTGGTTGTTGACAAAAAAAAGGTTTTGAAAATTATCTTAATTTGTCAGATATCGCAATTTACGTGTCTGATGTCTGATTTCTATATTATATTTATAATTCTCGCTTGCTTTTGTCATAGTGGTGAATAAGCAGTGGGACGTATATCAGTAAGGATAATAATAAAAAATGGTAAAACATAATAAAGGGAAAAATTTAAAAAAAATAATAGTAATAAAGATGATGATGACAATAAAATAAATAAAATTGATAATAATAATGATAATAATAAAAAATATAAAAATAATTAATATTAATAAAATTTTAAAAAAATTAATAATAACAATAATAATAAAGAAAAATAATAATCATAATAATAAAAATAATAATAATATAATAATAATAATAATAATTTAATAATAACAAAGACAATTAAAAAAATTAACAATAATGAGATGTGATGATAAAAATAATAATAATAATAATAAAATATAATAATAATAATAATAATAATATAATATAATAAATTTAAAATAAAATTTAAAAAGATATATAATAATAATAATAATATAAATAAATAATAATAAATAATAATAAAAATAAAAGATAATAAATAACATTAACTGTAATAACAAAAAATGATAATAAAAAACAGTAACCAAAGAATAAAACCGTTAACAAATTTAAAAAAAAAAATACATATCATGTGAGAATAATTAAAATTTATTTTCTGGGTTTTAAAAAAAGCTTTTAAAAAAAAACCCCCATGGCCTTCCGCCCCCAAAAAATCATTATGGGCTCTTTGAAAATGAATTTCACAAATTGCCCCAAAGGGGGCCGCGGAGCCGCTTTCCAGGCCCTCTCCCCCTCCACCCTGAACGGCTTTTTTTTGAAGATGTGCCTGTGAATTTTGGTGGAACAACGTTGAAATCGGGCCTATGTTAATTACACACAGGGGGGGACTCGGCTTTTAATAAAATGGAAATACTACTTCTAAAAGACGATATAATATTCTTATACAGGTAATGTACCATTGGTATTAAAAGCCTTCACAAGGACTGTGGGGTAATTGTGAAATCGATAGTGAGCTGGTGATAAAAAATGTATACACTTTCATTTAGAATTTCCAGTGTTTATTAAAATGTTTTATCACTCATTTATATGATTTTAAAAATAAAAATTTCGTTTTTCCCTTTCTCCGCAGTAACAAAATCTCTCTTCTTCATCTTGAAATAAACGAAATAGTTTTTTTCCCTGGTGTGTTTGTCACTCCTCTTAAATTTTGCACCCAGGGGGTTTTTGTCTCTGTGCAAACAGTGTTAACATAAGGGACCGGGGCAAAACATGACACAGCTGCTGTGAGCGGAGGAGCGGGGAAAACAGGCGAGAGACCGGTTGGGTGCTGCCCCCTGTAAGACTGGTGTGCCCTTGTGCCCTTTAGATAAATGGTGTTCCCCCTGTTATAAAGCTTATTGTGCTGTTGACATGCGGGTTTTCCCCCCCCTGTATTGTGCCTATAAAAAAGTGTAGGGGAAAAATAACTTGGTAAATAAAGGAAAGACTGTCATTTTGTTTTTACTTGGCCCTCCTCGCCTTGGCTTTTCCCTCTCCGGGTGTTTGGGACGCTGTGGTTTTGGGTGCCTCTTTGGGCTGTTCAGTGTTCACGACCCGTATATACCACGCCGTTGCTACCCTCCCTTGGTTGGTGGCGAAGGGGGGCGACCGGTAACAATGGTGTCGAAGTGGGATTTGTGATTTTTGATCGGAGAGCCCCGTTTTACATGTTCCCCAAAAGAGGCGGCAGCCGGGGGAGAGGAGGCTAGGGACGGGCAGGCACGAGTGGGTAAACCCGACCAGATGGACCGATCATCCGGGCTGGCCGTATGAGGGGGAAAGGCAAAAAGGGGCAAAGGCGGGCACAGAGGCAAAAAGGCGGCGCCCCAACTCGTCGAGATGCGGGCAAGGAAGGGCAGAGGAACATTTTTCTCCCAACTTGTTGGTGCTACAGGCAAATCTTGCATCGTGAAGAGGGAAACTGCAGTACACCGACAGCCTGCAAAAAGCGTAAAGGGTAAACTGTGGGATTTTCAGACTCTGAAGGGCGAGGTCAGGGCCTGGGAGGAAAAAGGCAGAAAGGCGGCTCACGAGGTATAACGTTGCAAGGAAAGGGAAGGCAACAGGTTCTGGAAACAGATCCCAATGTCAGATTTATGGGGTTGCCTGGGGTCCGTGCGGGAAACCCCGGGCCTCGCGCGTCGTGTCGGAGCCAGGGGTCGCTGCAGAAGGCGGGGGCCCTGGGAACCGCTCCCTTGGGTATAGGTGGCGGCAAACCCCCGGTAAACCCGCCTCGCTGCCTGCCTCACCCCCTTCCCCCCCCGGGCGTGTTGCTCACGGCACGCTTTTCTCCACCCTGCACCTCTGGGCCTCCAGCATTCTTGAGGCGTAGCCAGCTAGTACGACGGAAGGTGGCCGGGGGAAAGGCATTTTTTCCCAATTTAAAATGCTGGCATCTGCCCAGGGCTGGACCGGGAAAGGGAAAAGGCCCGCAGCGGGAAACAGCCTAAGGGGCCCCGGTGGAATGTTTGGGGCATCTGCCGGCATCCAAAGGCCTCTTACACCAGCGGGGCAGGGGCTTTAAAAACGCCGTTTGGGACCCCACCACCGGGCCGAGGTATATCGGGCCCGAAGAAGCGGACTCGTGAGGGGCGAGACACTGTCCCGCTGGCGCGGATGGGGAGGCGCTGGTAAGGAGGTGTACCGGGGCGGCTGGGGAAGAGATGATCGTGGCCGGGGCCCTGATTTTTTTGTTCCGCTTTACGGCCCAGCCTGAAAATTACATAAGCAGGCACCCCCTGGGACCTGCAGGTGGCGTGGCGAGGCCTTGGAGTTCGGGCTTCCTGAAGGCAACGATGGCCCTGGGGCCCATGCTCAGCCCCGCCGTGACCTCCGGGGCCGGAAGGCAAAGTGGAGAAAATAGCTTGGGGAAGGTGAGCCGAGAATTTTTCCAAAAGGTTTTGTGTTGGGCTGCGGAGATTTAGGGCACAGAGATCAGTGTAGGGGGAGGGGAGAACCGTCCTAAAAAGGACTTTTTCGATGCCTTCCGCAGTGTGCAAGGATGGGGCGGGTTGGTCACCATCCGACGCGCCCAAGGCAAGGAAGTGTACAGGGGAAAAAGGCTGGAGAAGGGGCCGAAACCCACCGCCCTGGGTTCCCGGGCCCCGATTTGGGTTAACTGCCGTCGAAAACCAGCACGTGAGGTGGGGGGCTAAATAGAGGGGAAAGCCATCCCCGCCTGACAGTGGAAGGGGGCTGAAAAGACCCTAGTGGGGCCCTGATATGTTGGCCACAGCGATTTTCGAACGCACCCAGAGGCTGTGTGGTGTCAGGGGGGCTTGTGTGCAGCTCAAGGGGCCTTGGGGCTCATTGGCGGGGGCACACGGTGAGGGCTGCCGTGTTTTTGGGCCGATCGGACGAGCACGTTTGCGGGGCCTTGACTACCTGATGCAAGAAAGGCGTGTGTCAAACGGGGCGGAAGCTTGAGGGGCAGGTGAAGAGGGCCCTTGCTTCCAGGGGTTGGGCTGTGCAGAGGTAGTTACAGCTGGCGACTGCACCTTTGCCCCCGGACGGGCTAAAATCCGGTGTGACTGTCAAGAGTGATGCTGGAGTAAGGGCCTCGGGACCCCAAAACCCAAATTTGCAGTGCTGAGGGCGTAGGGTTGGGCGGAGCCTTTTTGACCAGGGGAGGGGTTGTTCAGTTTTGGGTGCCAACTTTCGATAAGGCACAGAAGGTCCCAGTGGGGGCAAAGCTGGGCCTTGGAGGAAGTGGAGGTCCAAAGAGTCGTCGGGGAGCATTTTTTTGGGTTGGGTTTGGGGGCCGTTGCCTGACTTCCTCGGGACTTTTTGCGCACCGGAGCGCCGCAAACCCTGAGGGAAGCACAGACAGAAAGATTTCACCCCCCTGTCTCATAGCAATGTTTTAGCGGGGTATTGACCTGGGCCGCACGGTTGGTGAAGCACCGCTTTAACACCGAAGTATTTTGCCCTCAGATTCCCCCCCCAACGTATTGCACAACCAGGCGAGAAAGATGCAGCGCACTGTCAATGAGCGGGTGGCACGGGGTGATTGAAGGTCAACAGCCCTGGTCATCAGGGGGTAGTCCTGATGAAGAAATAGGAGGGCACACAACGCTTCTGTGGGGAAACTACCGGGCGTAATGACATACTATCAAGGACTCTACCCTTTGCCGAGAATTGATGACACACTCGATGCTTGGGTGGGGGCCAGGTGGTTCTCCACACTCGACCTGAAGTCGGTTATCCCCGGGTGGAAGGGCGAAGGGAAAACCAAAGATGCCTTTTCCTTCGGGCAAGGCTGGGCTTCAAGTCATGCCCTTTGGTTCTGCCCCCGGGTTTGTTTCGAGCGTCTGGGGAGAGGGTATTGGAGGGCCCTGCGGGGAAGACGGCACTTGTCTACATTGTGAGTCATCGTTTGGAGCACCTTCGAGGAGGAGCTGGGGGCTAGGGAAGTACTAAAAGGGGTTGGGGAAAGGCAACCTAAAACTCACCCCCAAAAAATGCTCGATGTTTCAGCATGAGGGCCATTTCTGGGGCATGTAGCAGTCAAGACGGTGTGCGCACGACCCCAGAAGGTGGCGGTGGTGGAAGGGGCCAGTTCCCACCAATGTGGGGGAATCAGGAGCTCCCTGGGCCTGTGCCATATACCGCCCGGGCTTTGACAGGATTCGCCAGTGTAGCGGCTCCTCTCCCCCGACTTACACAAAAAGGGGGAGTGCTTCCAGTGGGACGAGGGTGCAGTCTGCATTTGAAAAACCTGAAAAAGGCCCTGAGGGAAAGCACCGGGTCTTGCCTATCCGGGACCCGAAGCTCCCATACCTTTGGCACTGAGCTAGGGGAAGGCATCGGGGCGTTTTGTCACAGAAAAAGGAGGGGAAGGGTATGTCGGGCCTACACGTCCCAAAGTTCAACAGGCCTGAACGAAACTTTTGGTGACAAGGAAAAATTTGCGGGCTGTGAAGTCTCGAGCCTTTCACCCTACCTCTACGGTGCCGAGTTCACCATCCGGCGACCATGCGCCCTACAGTGGTTGGTCGCTAAAGGGGAAAGGGGGGGTCAGCTGGCAAGTGGTTAGGGGCCTTAAAAGTGTCCGGGGGCAACGCTGACAGCTGATCGACGCCCTGGAGGCAGTTGCTCCCCACTTGTCCAGAAGGACTTGATCCTGTGGGGTTTCCTCTGCAGGTGGGAATGTGCCCCTAAAGGGTGAGAGTGGGAAGGCACAACGGAAAAACCTGACCTTGTCCTTTGTCCAGGGGGCTTGAGGCTCTCGTGGAGCCCCCAGTTGGGGGGCCCCGTGGCGCGGAGAGCCCACCACAAAGTGTCTGGTGGACCGGGGGAAACTTACATGGATCAAAGGGGTTTTGTTAGTAAAGCGCTGGGTCAGTTGAGTGAAGGGACATGACAGGGGTATTTGAAAGTACCCAAGCCATGCGGCTGAGTTCTGAGGGAATTACATGCCGGTGTTCCCAGGGGCCACTTGGGCGAGAAAAAAACCCTGACCGCCCGTCAACGCTTCTACTGGTGGGCATGAGAATGACGTGTCTAGTGGTGTAGACATGTGATTTGTGCGTGCAAAAAAGGGCCCCGCTAGAAAGAACCGGCCCCTTTACAGGGATGTGTGGGGGGAAACCCAGGAACGGGTGGCAATAGACTTGCCGGTCCGCTCCTCTCATGCCACAAGGAAACCGATACTCTGTGTATAATGGCTTTTTAAAAGGGCCCTGAGGCATAGCCTACCCACCGGCCGTGCTGGCGTTTTATGAATAAAATATTTCCCCCGTTTTGGTTCCCTTCTAACTGCACTCTGCCCAAAGGCGTGGTTTGAGTCACGAGTGTTTCCGTGGTGTTGCGAGCTTTTTAGGGTGCGCAAAACAGACGACCCCCTCCCCCAGTCCGATGGATGGTGGACTTTTTACCGAAAACCCTTTGCTAACAGTTAGCCAAATATTGCGGGGAAACAGGAAGACTGGGACTCAAGCTGCCCGCCATGCTATGGCCTACCGGTCTGCTGTGCATGGGGAACAGGTTCCCCCTGCCCGATCATTTTTTCCGTGAGCTCAGGCCCCAGTGGTTTTTGGCCACGGGCGGCCACCCCGACGTAACTTGCCAACTGTCACATCCAGTTTACAGGGACTCCCGGGGAAAACCTGGCGGAGGTGCACCGACGAGTGCGGGGCAATCAAGGTAGCCGGCCATGCATGGGGAGACCTATGACCGGGCGCAGGGGGAAGGAGGTACAACATAGGTGACAGAGTGTGGTGCAAAACCCGCTCGGAAGAGGGCTTGCCAAAGCTACAGGCCCTGGGAGGGGCCCATAAGGGTGGTAGCACCCTCTCGTGTCACCTATCGAATTCGCAGGGGGAAAAAACGACCTCTGTTTCCCGTGGCCCCGGCGTGGCTTTTACCAGGGGTAAAAAGTACCCCTGGGGCATGGTAAAAAAGAAGATAAAAGTTAGCCCCGTAGCGGCGATGAACGGGCAGACGCTGCCGAGATGGGGCACTTTTGGGAGGGTGAGGGGATGCAGAAAGGGTAATGGGCCCGCCCCAGGTCTTGGGAAAAGGGATCCCCCTTTGGGTTGCCACCCCAATCTCCGCCGCCCACCCCCCTCCGGAGACCCCAGCGAGAGCGAAGAAAGCGCGCGGGATAAAAGTTTTTTGGGTTTTTCTGAGAACGATTTTTTAAAAATTTTTATGTGTTTTTTTCAGGTTTAGATATGTCAAGCAGACAGTCGTTCTTGAGGGGGGGGGGATAGGCTAGCCAGGGGGTCTTTTCTCTGTGCGAAACATTTTAACATGAAGGGACCTGGCAAACATGACACGCGGGCTTGAGGGGGAGGAGCGGAGGAACAAGCCGAGGGGGCCCGGGTTGGGTGCTGCCCCTGGAAACCTCGTGTGTCCTTTTGGACCTGATAAACTGTGTTGCCCTTAAAAGCTTATCGTGCGTGTACAGGGGGTTCCCCCCTGTATTGTCCCTATAAAAAAGTGTACGGGTAAAAAACTTGTGTAATAAAGGAAAAGACTGTCTTTTGTGTTTATTTCGGCCCTGCCTGCCACTTGGCTTTTCCTTCCCCGGGTGTTTGGACGCGGGGTGTTCGGTGCCTTGGAACTGTTCAGTGTTCACGACCCTGTTTAAAACCCCGTCTGCCTGCCTCCCTTTGTGTTGGGGGCAAGAGAGAGGCGACCGGCGAAACAATATAGGTTTTTTATTTACGTTTTTTTTTTTTCTTTGGGAAAAGTCTGTTTTTGCGCTGGCAAATTTTGTCTCAAGGAAAATTTTAAATAGCAAAACTTTTTTTTTTCCCAAAGATCATTATATTTTAAATCTCCCTCTGCATTGGAAACAAAAGTACATCATGAATTTTTTTTACAGCACTTTTAAAAATACTTCTATCTCCCCCCCCCCCCTCTCTCCTTTCTCTCTCTCTCTTCTCTCTCTCTTCTCTCTCTCTCTCTCTCCCCTACTAAGCCAAAGTTATGGTTCCTTTTCTTCTACCAACCCTCGGCCCCCTGCCCTACCTTTATATACTAATCAGATATAGTCAATACCAAGAAAGCGAATTAATTTGGAACATTTTTTTGGGGGGGTCCGGGCTAAAATCAAATCCTTTTTCACTTCACTTTTTTTCAAAACTCGTTGTTTTGGGTACGAAAACAGGGGTTTTCCCCCCCCCACAGTGTCGCAGAGGTTTCCCAGGAAAACGCGAAGACGCCATTCGCAAGGGTTTTGCCGTGTTTGTAGTTATTATCCTTGAACCAAAACCTTTTTGAGAATATTTTTTAAATTTAAAATTAAAAAAGTTTGCCCATTGGTGACAACCCCCCCCCAAACCTCTCCTAAAAAGATGTCGGGGGATAGGATGTATGGGGGGTGCGAAAGGGGAACATAAGATTGGGGGGCGACTGAAGGGGTGTCTCAAAAATTTTTGCGTCTTGCATTTTTCTCTATACGCCCTTCTTTGTGGCGAAAAAAAAAAGACAATCTATCAACTGTGGTGTGTTCTTTTATATATATATATATATAAAATATATATATATTATATATATTTTATATTATATATAAATAATATTATTATAATATTTTAAATTTTATATATATTATATATAATATAATTTTTATATATATATATATAATATATAAAATATATAAAATGTATATATATATGTCATCCGTACATATATTTACATATATATTATTATATATTTTAATATATCTCTATATATATATATATATATATATATAATTTTATAAAAAAAGATTTGGGTTTTGATAAAAAAAAGGGCCAAGGACCAGACCCCTAAAGAGGCGTGATAAATTAGAATTTGGAGGCCGAATGGAAAAAGAAAAGATTGGGGGAGGCCTATGTCCGAGTGAATTTTCAGGCTGATGATGGTGAATATATATGTTCATTTGGAAATTTATGTCGAACAGATTTCGTAGAACAACGAGGAAATACAAGAAAAAACACGAATATGCCAAAAGGGCCCTTTTTGATTTCTGCTCATCAGGGGATGAAAAACATACCTTATTTTGTACATGTATATACATCTACATAACTTTTAGTTATTATTCATGTATATTTACAAAAAATAATACATATATATATATAAATATATATATAAATATATTTTAATATTATATATAATATATATATATATATATATATATATTTTAATTTTATATGTGTGTTGTGGTGTGTGTTGGGGTTGTGTGTTATATGTATATATATTATTATATATATATAAATATTATATATATATATATATATATATATAATAATATATTTTATATATATATTTAGTATGGGCAACTGCAAATGCAAAAAATACCCAGTGTTAATTACTACAGTGGTAATTGGGCTTTTTTAGTATTTTTACCGATGTATTGTGTATTTGCAAAAGCACGATTTAATAAAACAAACCCAAAAACCCGTAACAGGCCACACATAAAATGGGAGCATTTTTGGGAGCTTTTACCTCACTTTTAAAAATCTGAGAAAGACGACTCACTGGAAAAGCTGCTACAAATGTTAATTTTTAAAAGGCTGATCTCAATTTCCGCGCTGATAGAAATCAACAAAAATATCATAACACTGCCTATTTTACAAAAGGGTTTCATATAGCCCTTTTCGTAAATATATTCCGAGCATTTTCCAAATTTAAATTTATTCCGGGCACCAGGGGTGACTTAAAGACCTAATGTCACATTTTTACCCTGGGGTTTTGTGGGTCATTCTTCCTTCACAAGACTGCACTTAAGAAATTAGTTTTGGGGTTTGAAGCAGGGATGGTAATCAGGGAAAAAGGAAAATGTTTTTAAAACGCGCATATTTTGAAAATTTCCGACCTGCATTGTATCACCATCTACAAAAATGATATTTTTATTGGGTCGCACCCCTTTTTTCCTCGTGTCCGGTACCGTGAAAGGTCGACGGGGGGAACCCTGAGGGCTTCTCGGTTATTTGAAGCCTGTCATAATAAAGTGATTTTTCCTATGCTTAGAAATAAGCGATGGAATTTGCATTATCAACAGGTTGACAAAAGAAAAAAATTGGGGATACAGCAGTGAACAGGTGAAAAAAAAAGGGGGAACTGGTAAAATTTTTGAGTGCTAATTTTAAAACAAAAACTTAATATACATGTGAGTCCCCAACCCTTTGTTTCATAAAAAGGCCAAAAGATATTTTGACGAAGGGGGTTGGTTAAAACGGAATTTAAAGGAACATTTCTAAATTAATATATTTTGTTACTAATAGGGGGGGTGAGATTGGCACACAACTTTTTTTCATTTTGTTGTTGCGAGTAACTTTTTTCATTTATTTTTGGGGGCCCGTAAAAAAGAATATTTTTTACATGCAATATTTGGTGGGGGAGTATAACACCTGTTAACGTACGTATTACTTTTATTGTGATTATTTGCCTACAATATTATTATCAAATTTTTTGATTTTGAAAGACCTTTCTTTTGCAGACTGAAGAACAGGATTTTTAATGCAATTATTTTATAATATATTATAAAATTATATATATATATATATATATATATATATATATAAATTATATATAACCCAAAACAACATATAAATTATATTATATATATATATATTAATATATATTAATATATATATATTAATTTTTTATATTAAAGTTGTGTGTGTGTGTGTGTGTGTGTGTTGTGATTGTGTGTGTGGTTTATGATTATGTGGTATATATATATATATATATATATATATTTATTTTATTATATATATATATATATTAATTTATGTATTATGTTATATGTATGTATAATAATAAATTAATTTTTATATTAATATATATATATATATTATATATATAGTATGGTTTTTTTTTTTTTACATATACAAAAAGCTCATGGGCGCTATATGATTGTGACGGGTGTTTTTACTTTTAGTTTAAGGAATATTTTGCACCTTTGCAAATGCACTTTTTATGCGTTTTTTTCAGTTTTTTATTTTTTTTTCCCCATTTTCCATAGATGTTTAGAACTCCCTCCTAAGAAACTTGAAACTCTCTCCAGATGGCGTCTTCACACACACTTTGTTTTTTTTGCCCCTACCGTAAAGTCCGTTCTTGTTTATATATTTTATTTTTATATATAAATATATTTAATTATTATAATTTATATATAATATATATATAATTTGATATATATATTATATATAATTATATATATATATATATAATATATATATATATTCCATTTCCCCTCTCTCTTCTCTGTCTCATCGTTATTTTATTGTCATTTTTTTCATCTTATTTTAAATTTAAATTTTTATATTTATCTTTTTTTTTATCATTTTATTATCATTGTCGTTGTTTTTGTTATTTTATTATTATTATTAATTTTTATTTTTAATTATTAATTATTAAAAATTTTAATTTTTATTATTATTTTTTTATATTATCATTACATTATTATATTATTATTTATTATTATTTTTATTATTTTATTATTATTATTATTTATTTTATTATTATCATTATTATTTTTGTCTCATTATTAAAATTTTTTTTTTTTTATTATCATCATCTCTTATTTTCATAACAATTAGCTTTTTTTTCTTTACTCATTATTTTCATTATTATTGCTTTCCCCCTTTGGCCATGGCCGCAGCATCTCTATGTCTTGTTTTTTTGATTTTTTTTTTCCCTTTTTAAAAATTTTGGGTACAAATGCTCCTTCTCCCTTCTTTCCCCTTCCCCTGTTCCCTAAACTTTTTCTCCCTTTTCCCCGCTTTCTCTATGTCCCTTCTACTTATCTGCCCCCTTTTCTCGCTCCAGAGTTCTTTGTGCGGGCCCGTCCCCTTTTTGGGGTCGCCCCCTTCTCCCTTTTTCGTTAAATATGCTATCCACATTTTTTTTTTTTTTTGGGGGGGGGGGATTTTTTTTTCTGCATTTAATCTTTTTTTTATCATTTATTGTGTTATTGATGTTTGTTATTGTTTTATTATTATTACTATTTTTTATTATTATTATTTTTATTATTATCATTTTTATTTTATTTTATCTTTTATTATTATTATTATTATTATTATTTCGTTTTTTATTATCTTTTTTATTATTGCTATTTATTATTATTATTATCATTATTATTTTACTTTTTCTTAGTAGTATAGTTATATCATTAAACATTATACTATTTTTATCGTTATCATTATTATACTGTTAATATAATTATCATTTATGTTATCAATATATTATATCATCATTGATTTTACTACTATCACACATAATTGCCATTATTACTATAAGCTCTGCCCCCAACTTGGGTTTTGAAACATAGCTTTGTTTTCCTCCTTTCCTTCATACTCTTTAAATTTGAAACTCGATTTCCCAGCAATATCTTGTAGGGAAACTCTCTCTCTTCTTCTTATGCAAAAAAATGTTTGCTATGACACCGGGTAAGATATCTTTTTTTCCCCTTTTTTTTTATTTTTTTTCATACGTATTTGCATATTTGAAGATATATTTAAACATTTTCGGTACTTAATCTTTTTCACTAAAAAAATCATCTTTGTTTTCCCTTTTTTTGATCTCGTTTATCCGTTTTTTTTTTTTTTTTTTTTTTTTCGGTAGGTTCATGTCTGAGCCGGGCCCTGGTCAAGCTGAAATTAAATTTTGGTTTTTTGTTGTGATGCTTTGGAGGGTACGTGGTAGGGTCCCCCCGTTCCCTTTTCCCGGGGAATGCGGGGGTACCTTTAGGTAATCATTCTCTCTATTTATCCGGGCTTGGGGACCAGGATGACTTCGGCTGGGTTGGCACCCAGTGGCTAGGAGGCAACGAGGGAAATTTCCCTTGGGGCCCCAAAGGGAAAAACGCCCCCCGGCCCCCCCCCCGTGACTCGAACCCCCGAACACAGATTGCCGTCGTGACAGTCTTGAGCCCATGCTCTAAACCCCTGGCCACCGCACCTATATATATATATATAATTTTATATATATATATATAATATTATTATATATATATATTAATTTTAAAATATTATATATAATATATATATATATAATTAAAATTATATATATATTTAAATTTTTATATGTGTGTGTGTGTTGGGGTGTGGGTGTGTTGTGTGTGTGTGGTTTTGTGTGATGTAGTATACATATATTTTTTTAATATTATATATATATATATATTTATTTTTTTTATATTTTAAATAACTATTTAAAAATTATTTAATTATAATTTTTATATATATGTAGAAATTTACATATTATTTATGTGATATATTATATATACATATAATTTTACACAAAATATTATATATAATATTATATATTATATATTATATTTTATTAATATATTATTTATATTATATATAGTAAGTTATTTCTTTTAGGCGCTTTGGGTCAGAAATTTCGCTCTCTCGTTTAAAAGATCTATTAAAATTTTCTCTCTTGCATAAAATTGACGGCCCCGAATACTAGTTTAATCCCTTTGTTGACGACCTCTGGCTCTTACCTGAATATAATAAGCCTCATATTTCTTACACACTACCTAGTATCGCGCTTACGTTCGCTTTGTTTCTTTCGAGTGCCCGTAGTCTGCTTTGTAAAGTTTTTGTTTTCGTAATACGTAAGAAGTGCAAAGGGGTTCGTGCCCGGGTAGGGGAAAACAAAATTGATTTCGAAGTTTAATTAAAGAGAAGCGGTGTTTATCTGCGAAGAAATGGGTTAAAAACAGCAAACAGTCGGTTGCTACGATGGCGTTCTGTGTATGCTGACAAAATAATCATGCTAGTGAACGCGCCTGAGAGTTAACACTATTAATATATTCGTTGTAACTAGTTCTGTAAAGTCTAGAGGATTGGTAGTTTGTGCAATATCTCCTCCTAAAAAAGAAAATAGATAGATTTTTAAAAATTCACTTCTCAAACAAAGCAAAGTATGGCCCCGGTAAAACCTTTCATCCAGGATCAGTATGAAGATAATTTTGTGTCAAGGAAATTAACAACGTTCGGAAACATCTTGAGTAATTTTCTCGGGAACATACAGGTAGTGGGTTTGATTTTTTGCGGAATCGATCTCATTGGTGACTGCGGTTTGTGTTCTCATCAAGACGTGGGGACTCAAGTCATTCTGGATTCTTTGAAAAGGGCATCCGCCAATAGCTCTAGCTTTTGACAACGGAAACGGTAAAGCCTGGAAAAGGAGGGGAAAAGGATCTTAGAAAAAGTTTTTTACCTCTAAAAACCGGGTAGGCTGAAAATTCACGTAAACGCTCTCTGTTGACCCTCGGGGTTTAAGATAAAGCTGATCCCTCAGCCGAATGTAAAAATGGGGCCGCCAGACTCATTCGTTTAAAAAAAAAACAAAATTTTGGGACACGAAAAATTTTAAGGGTTACATAACGGTTTTTATCAAATTCTGCTGAGCCGAGGGGTGCACAGGCTTCTTCGAGAGCGTGGTGTTTAAAGCCGCCCTTAAAGTAAGGGCCCATATTTCTGTCAATTTTTTTGGTTAAGTGATAGTTTTTCTTTGTCGGTAGTAAAATTTTCTTACAAAAAAAAGAAAACTATATAAGCAAAGTTGGTCATAAAAAAACAGCTTCGTTTTATTTGATAAAAGAAACAAGGGGGGGGGGGGGAAAAAAGTCATGTTATACAGGATCGAGCATGATGCCTTAGGTAAAAAAAATATTGATATAGTGAAATAAAGAATACTAAAAAAAAAGGATATAAAAGGATAAAAAATAAAGGGAAAAAAAACAAATAGTGTTTTTATACGTGAATATTTATATGAAAATGCAACCACACACACACACATTCAAACCATACACACAAACACACACACTCAAATAACCAACACACACGCCCCACACAACAAAAACACAACACACACACCCCCACCCACACACAACACACACACACACAACACACACACAACACAAAAACAACACACCCACAAAAAAACACACCACAACACCACAACACACACACACCCCCACACACCATATATATTATAATATATATATATATATATATATATATTTTAATATTTAATAAATAATATTATAATATATATATATATAATATAATAAAAATTTATATATAATATATATATAATATATTAAATTTTTAAAGTAATATATATAATATAAAATATAATTTTTATTTTTACATATTTCAATAATATATATAAAATAATTATATTTATTTTTATATTTAACATATAAAAAATTTATTTATATATATATAATATATAATATTATTTTTTTATTTAAATTGTGTGTGGTGTTTTTTGTGTGTGTGTGTGTGTGTGTGTGGTGGGGTTTTATTTATTTTTTATTACTATATAATATTATATATTAATTATTTTTTTAGTTTTGTGTTGTGTGTGTGTGTGGTGTGTGTTGGTTTTGTGGTGTGGGGTTATATATTATATAATATATTAAAACCATTATATATTATATATAAAATATTTTTAAAAATTATAAAATAAATTTTTTATATATTAAAATGTTGTGTGTGGTTGTGTGTGTGTTGTGTGTGTTTGGTGTGTGTATTTTATTTTTTTATTTATTATAAACGTTACAACTGTCCGTGTGTAATTTAATGCCGGAGTGAAATTTTCCCCTCTCCAAAGTCTCGGGATTATAAAACCCTATAAAAAAAAAAAATTAAAAAACCCCTACTTTTTTTTTTTTCTGAATTTTTTTTAGGAACCCACGTTTTTTTTTTTGTCTTAAAATTTTTTACTTTCCTAACCCACTTTTGATTAAAAAAATTATTTTTGTACCTTAAATTTTACTTTTTTTGGGG
>NW_023664725.1:29032-48008 GCF_015228065.2 Penaeus monodon
AAAAATCAAATCCATGTCCAAAAGCATGTTTTTCGAACCGTTGCTCTTGGTACAGAAAACAGGGGTTCCCGCCCACCAAGTGTCGCGAGGTTTACCAGAAATCGCGAAGACAGACATTCGCTAAGCTTTTTTGCCAGTGTTTGTAGTTATTATAACCTTGAAAAACCATATACCTTTTGAGAAATATTGTATTAGAATTAAATTAATAAAGTTTGCCCTATTGGTGACAACCCCTCCGCCCAACCCTCTCAACTTAAAAATGATGTCGTGGGATACCGGATGTATTGGAGAGTTGCGAAAGGAATCATAAGATTGGGGTCGACTGAATGAGGGTGTCTCAAAATTTTCAGCGTCTTGCATTATTCTCTAAATCACAAGCCCTTCTTTGTCGGGGGCAGAAAAAAAAATAGACAATCTATCGAAGCGTGTGTGTTGTTTGTTTCAATATATATATATATATATATTATATATTTTATATAATATATATATATATATATTAATATATATATATATTATATATTAAAATATAATAATAAAATATATATTTTAATATATATATATATATATGCCATGTATATATATATGTACATCCGTACATATATATATACATATTATAATATATATATTATATATATTATAAAAATATATATATAATATATATATATTAATTATAAGAAAGATTAGGTTATAAGAAAAAACAAAAAGAGGCCAAGGAACCAGACCAAATGAAGAGATGGCGTGTTTAAAATTACGAAATTTGGAGGCCATGAATGGAAACAGAAAAGATTGGGAGAGGCCTATGTCCTGTAGTGAATTATTCAGGCTGATGATGGTGATATATATATGTATGCATGTGGAATTCATGTCGAACAGATTTCAAGTAGAACAACAAAGGGAAAGTACAAGAACACACACGAATTTGCCAAAGGCCTTTTTCGCATTTACTGCTTCCATCAGGGCATGAATACATACCTTGAGTTATGTATGCATGCATATATACATGCATACATAACTTGAGTTTATGTATGCATGTATATATTTTGAAACAAAAAATACATACATATATATATATATAATATATATATATAATATATTATATATATATATATTATATTTTGTGTGTGTGTGTGGTGGTGTGTTGTGTGTGGGGTGTGTATATGTATAAAATTATATATATATAATATATATATATATATATATATATATATATATATATAATATATATATATTAAAATTTATTATATATATATCATGAGTATGGTCAACTGCAAATGCAAAATATACCCAGTGTTAATTACTACAGTGTGATAACTTGGACTTGTTTTAGTATTTCTTACCGATGTATTGTGTGATTTGCAAAAGCACGATTTAATAAAACAAAACCACAAACACTGTAAACAGGCACCACACATAAAAATGGTAGCATTTTTTTTGGTAGCATTTTTAACCTCACTTTTTAAACATCTGAGAAAGACGACTCAACTGGAAATGCTGCTACAAGTTGTTAATTTTTCAAAAGGCTGATCTCAATTTCCGCAGCCTGTATAGAAATCAACAAAAACATATCATAACACTGCCTTATTTCACAATGGTTGCATATAGGTCCTTTACTGTAACTATTATTCCCGAGCTATTTTTCCAACATTTAAGTATATTTTCCGGAACACCATGGATGACTTAAAAGACCTAACTGTCATCATTTTGACCCTGGGTATGTGTGTGGATACATGTCTTTCCCTTCACAAGTACATGACACTTAAGAAAGATTAAGTTTTGGTTGTTTGAAGCAGGGATGGTAGATCAGGTAAAATAGAAAATGTTTAAAGCAAGCGGCATATTTCTAGATGTACCGACACTGCATTGTATCACCATCTATCAAGATGATATTATTATATTGGATCAGCCATACCATGTTTTTTCCTTTCGTGTCCGGCTACCGTGAAAGGTCGACGGGGGAACCATGAGGACTTCTCGGTTTATTTGAAGCCTGTCATAAAAAAGTGATTTTCCTAGTGCATTAGCAATAAGCGATGGAAGATTTTGCAGTTATCATACAGGTGTGACAAAAGAAAAATATTGGTGATACAGCGAGTGAACAGGTGGAAAAAAAAAATCGTAATGGCTAAAATTTAGACGTGCTAATTAATACAATAACTTAAGTATGACATGTGAGTCAAACATTTGGCATAAAATGGCACAAATGACTATTTTAGGACGAAGGGTTTTAACACGAATTTAATGGAAACATTTCTAAATTAATATAGTTTGTTACTAAATATTGGGTTGAGAAATTTTTAACCCCCATTTTCTAATTAAAAAGAAAAATTTTTTTTTTTTTGGTGGGGGGGGGGGACCGGGGGAAACCTTCAAAAACTGGAGGGAAAAAAATTGCTTTGGGCTTAAAAAAAGGTTTGGAAAAAATTTTTTTTTTTTTCAAAAGGTAGACATTTCCCAAAATTTTTGCATTGAAAATACATTTAAACGAAGGGAACAAAAATTTAAAACATTCCTAAATTAAAAATGTTTTTCAAAAAAATGTGGTGGTTTGCCAAAAATTTTTTTTTGGTGTTTTCGAGTAACTTATTTTCCCAATTTTTTTTGGGCCCCCAAAAACAATTTTATTTTCCGAAAAAATGGGATGGGGATAGAAAAATTTTAACGTCATATTTTACTTTTTATGTGTGTTTGCCTTACATTGTTTTTAACAATTAAATGAATTTGAAAAAGATTTTTTTTGGGTTTAAAAGCGGGGGATTTAAGCATTTTTTATTAAAATAAATAAATTTATAAAAAAGGATATATATTAATATTAGAATAATTAAATAATTTAAAAATATATTTTTTAATATTTCACCAACACACACATTTTCCAAACACCAATAAAAGGGGTATAAAAATTAACTTTTTTTATTTATAATAATGTCATTTAAATTAAAAAGTATATTTTTTTTGGTGGTTTGTGGGGTTGGGGGGGTTTTTGGGGGGTTTATTATTAAGGTGGGGACAAAAAAAAAATATTTTATTTAAAAAATAAAATTAAAAAAATTTTAAAAAAAATATGGGTATATAATGGTTAAAAAAATTTTATATAATATAAAAATTATTTTAAATAAATTGAATAGGGAATTTTGGTTTTTTTGTTTTTAAAATCCCAAAAAAAGGGGGGGGGCTATTATTGGACGGGGGGTTTTTGTTAACAGATTTTTAAAAGGAAAACATTTTTGAAATAATTTATTTTTTTAATAAATTTTTGTTGGTTATTTTCCCCCACAAAGTGGTTTTTAAAATTTTTCAAATTTTCCTTGGATAAACTTCTCCTCCAGATTTGGGGCCCTTCAAACACACTTTGGTTTTTTTTTTTTTCTTGGGGCAACCGTACGTTAACGTCCCTGTTTTTTTGTTTATAAAAAATTTAATAATATAGTATATAATAAAATTTTATTAAATTTTATTATATTATTATATTTATATATATATATTATAATATTAAAATTTATAAATAATATATTTAATTATATATGAATTTCCCTTATCAAAATTATAAGATATATATTAAATTTTATATTAATTATTAATATTTTTTTTTTTTAATCATTAATTATATTTTTATTTTATTATTTTTATTTTTTTTTTTTTTAATTATTAATATTATTAATATATATTAATTTACATTTTTTTTTTTTTTTTAATTATTTATATATATCTATTATTATTTAATTAAATTAAGTTTTTTATTTTATTATTTATTTTAATTATTATTATTTATTATTTTTAAAATTAAATTATTTTTTTTTTTTTTCTCTTTTGGGGCTTTCTTTATTTTTTGGATTTTATTTGCATTTAAGGCTTGTTTTTTTATTTTTTATTAGGATTTTTTTTTTTTTATTTTTTTTATTTTTTATTAATTTTTAAATTTTTTTAATTTATATAAAACTAATAATCTTAATTTAAATTTTAAAACCATTGTTTCTCTTCTTCCCTTTAATTCGTGCTTTTTTAAAGTCAATTTTTTATATGAAATTATTAAAATTTCAAATCATTATCAAATTTATTTTATCAATATCAATATTAATTTGGTTTTATTTTTAAATTTAAATTTTAATTTTATTAATATAATAAATTAATTTTTTTCAATTAATTGCTTTTTTCTCCTTATTTTTAAATGCTTAATTTCCCTTATTAAATATTCCTTTTTTTTTTTTTTTTTTTTTTTTATAAATAATTATTTTTTTTTTTTTTTTTTTTTTTTAATTTTTTTTTTTAATTAATTTTTATTTACTCCTTTTTCTTTTTTCCCTTTTTTTTTTCTTTCATTTTCTCTCCTTTCCCTCTTTATTAGTTTTTTTTTTTTTTTTAAATTTTAAAAAGTTAATTATCTCCTTCTTCTTCCTTTTTTCTCCCCCCCTCTTTTTCCCCCAAAGTTCTTTTTTCCTCCTTTTTATTCTTCATCACATTTCCGCCCACCTTTTTTCTCTGGCTCAAGATGTTTTTTTTCTTCGTAAGGGCAGGGGCCCGGCCAAACCCCCCCCCCCTTTGTATGGGCGGTCCCCCCGTTTTAATCCTTTTTTTTCCTCTTTTTTAAAAAATGCTTATTCCCCCAAATTTTTTTTTTTTTTTTTTTTTTTTTTTTTTTTTTTTTTTTTTTTTTTTTTTTTTTTTTGGTTTTTTTTTTTTTTTTTTTTTTTTTTTTTTTTTTTTTTTTTTGTTTATTAAAGGGTTTTTTTTTTTATTTTTTTTTTTTTTTTTATTTTTATTATTTTTTAATTTAATTCATTATTATTAATTATTATTATTAAATTTTATTTTTGTTTTATTTTTATCGTTTTTTTTTCTTTTTTAATTTTCCTTATTATTTTAATTATTTCATTAAATATTCATTATTCATTATTAATTATCCAAGTAGTGGGAGTATATGGGTACCCTTTAAACCCATTATTACTAATTATTATCGTTTTTCATTTTTTAAATTACTGTTAATATTTTTAATCTTTTGATGTTATCAAATAAAATTATCATCAAACCCCATTGATTTTTTACTTACTAATCATCACATAAATTTGCCAATTTTTTTTTCCCCTATAAGTCTTCCCCCATACTTCTTGTTTTTGAATCATACCCTTTGTTTTTTCCCCTTTTTATTTTTCTATTCTCTTTTTAAATTGAAAACCGATTTTTTAGAAAATATCTTGTAGGGAATCTCTCCCCTCCTCTCCTCTTTATGCAAAAAAAAAAAAATGTGTTTTCCCGAAAAACTATGACCCCGGATAAGAGTTTTTCCTTTTTTTTCCCCTTTTTTTATTCATTCTTTTTCCCTCTTTTAACATTGCCATATTCGACAGATAATATTTTAAAACATCTTCGGTATTTTAATCTTTTATCACTAAAAATAAAAATCCTTCGTTATTCTATTGTTTTTTTTCGACCCTTCGTGTAAAATCCTGTTTTTTTTTTTTTTTTTTTTTTTTTTTTTTTTTTTTACGGTAGGGTTCATGTCGGAGCCCCGTGGTTCACAAGCCATGTTTACTTAATTTGGGTTTTTTTCCCATTTTTTTGTTGGATCCCCTTTGGGAAGGGAGTACGTGGTTTATTTTTTCCCCAGGTTCCTTTCCCGGGAGAGAGTGCGGTGGGACCTTTAAGGTAATCAATTCCTCATTTAAATCCGGCTTGGGACCAGGACGGGACTTTTTCGGCTGGCTTGGCCACCCAGGGGGCCCCTAGGTGGGCAATGGGAAGTTGAAGTTCCTTCCCCCCAAGAACAACGCGCCGGCCCCGGTGACCCCGAAACCCCCCCCGAACACAGAATTGCCGTCCCCTTTGGGGAAAAGTCTTTTGAGTTCCGATGCTTTACCACTCGCCACCCGCCCCGGGGGGACCCTATAATATATATATTATATAATATAAAAATATATTTTATATATATATATATATTATAAATATTATATATAAATTATATATATTTTATATATAACAAATTATATTTTAAAATAATATATTAATTAATATATATATAATATAAAATTTATTATTATATTTTTGGTGTTGGTGTGGTGTGGGGTGTTGTGTTGGTTGGTGGTGTGTGTTGTGGGGTGGTTTGTTTGTGTGTGTATGTAGATATACAATTATATATATATATAAAATTAAAATTTTATTATATATATATATTTATTATATATTTTAATATAATATATATATAATACATATAAAAATTTTATATTATAATATTTTATATAATATATATTTATGTAGATATACATATATAAAATATATTGTAGATTATACGTAATTATAATATACATTTTTAATAATACCCCAAAAATATAATTATATTAAAATTATTATATATATTATATAATATTATATAATATATAATTTTAAATATATAATATATATTTTATATATAATATATTGATAATTTATTTTAACTTTCTATGGCCAGCATTTGGTTTAGAATTAGGCGCTCTCTCGTTTAAAAGATCTATTAAAATTTTCTCTCTTGCAAAAAGAAAATTAGGGGGACGATCCTCTTGGAATACCAGTAGTGTTAATCACTTAAAGTTGAACGGACCTCGGGTGGCTCTTACCTGAATATAATAAGCCTCATATTTCTTACACACTACCTAGTATCGCGCTTACGTTCGCTTGTCTTCTTGTCGAGTGACCTGCTAGTCCTGCCTTTGTAAAGTTTTTGTTCTCGTAGATACGTAGAGAAGTGCCAAGGGTTCTGTGCCAGGGATAGGAAAATTAAAATTGATTTCGAAGTTTAATTAAAGAGAAGCGGTGTTTATCTGCGAAGAAATGGGTTAAAAACAGCAAACAGGGTCGGGTTTGCTCCCGATGGGCGTTTCTGTGTATGCTGGACAAAAATAATCATGCTAGTGAACGCGCCTGAGAGTTAACACTATTAATATATTCGTTGTAACTAGTTCTGTAAAGTCTAGAGGATTGGTAGTTTGTGCAATATCGCCTCCTAAAAAAGAAAATAGATAGATTTTTAAAAATTCACTTCTCAGATCAAACTGCAAGAGTATGAAGACACGGTAAGAAATCCTTCACCAGGTTTCCAGTATGGAAAGATAATTTTTGTGTCAAGGAAATTAACAACGTTCGGAAACATCTTGAGTAATTTTCTCGGGAACATACAGGTAGTGGTTACAGTAGTTTCTTGCAGGAATCGATCTCATTGGTGACTGCGGTTTGTGTTCTCATCAAGACGTGGGGACTCAAGTCATTCTGGATTCTTTGAAAAGGGCATCCGCCAATAGCTCTAGCTTTTGACAACGGAAACGGTAAAGCCTGGAAAAGGAGGGGAAATGGATCTTGAAATAGTTTCTACTCTCTAAATCCCTGGGCTAGGCTGAAATTCCCCACGTAGCAACGCTCTTCTAAATTGAGCCCTCGGGGTTTCCAAGGATAAAGCTGATTCCTCTCAGCCGAAATGTAAAAAAAAAAATGGGGGGCCTGCTAAAGCAACCCCATTCTTTTTTTAAAATAAAAACAAAAGTTTTCTTTGCAACACGAGAAAAAACTTTAAAAGTCTACAAAAAAACGGTTTGAAATCAAGGGGTTTTTTCTGCTGAGCCCGAGGGGGTTGCACGGCTTCTTCAGAGGGAAGCGTGGTGTTTTTAAAATGCCCCCGGGTTTAATTGGTTTTAAGGCCCATATTCCTTCTTTTCAATTTTTGTGAGTTAAGTAGATAAGGTTTTTACCGCTTTTGTCGATGTAGTAATATTTACATTAAAAAAGAAAGAAAATAAACATATATAAGGCAATGTTGGGTTCATAAAAAATAACGCTTTCGTTTTTTTTTTGGGATAAAATAGAAAAAACAAGGGGAAAAAAATAAAGTTCTTTGTGATAACAGGATCCGAGTCCCATGATGCCTTAGGTAAAATAAAAAAAATATTGATATAGTGAAATAGAATGAATACTAAAATAAAGGATACTAAAAAAAAGGATAAAAATAACAGGAAAAAACCCAAATAGTTTTTATTATACGTGAAATATATATAGGGATTGAAAAATGTCACACAAAAACACACCACCCCCACAATTTTAAAAAAACACATTACCACACAAAACACACCACCCTAAAAAATAACACACAACCCACAACCAACACCACAGCCCACACACAAACAACACACACACACCACACACAACAACCACCCCCACACAACACACCCCAACACCACCACACACCACAACCAAATCCCACACCCCCACCAAACCACAACACAAAAAAACCACCCCAAACCAACACCCCCAACACACAAACAAAAAACCCCCAAAAAACACCCCACCCAACCCCAACAAATTATTAAAATTTTTAAAATAATATATAAAATATATATTTTAAAGATAAAATTATATATTTTATATAAATATTTAATATATTTTAAACTAATATATATATAAATATATAATAATATAATTATATAATTATTTTAAATATTTTAATTTAACATTAATTTTATATATGTTAAATATATTATTTTAAATATATATATATTTTATATATATATTAACATTACATTAGATTATATATATATAATATATATTAAAAATATTATTATATATATAAAATATAAAATAATACATTTTATATATATATAATATAATATAATATATTTTAAATATATATATATATAGTTTATTGTGTTGTGTGTGTGTTTGTTTGTGGTTTGTTTTTGTGGTGTGTTTTTGGTTGTGTGTGTAATTTTATATATATTATATATATATATATATATATTATATTATTATTATTAAATTTAATATATAAAAATATAATATATGTTTGGTTGTGTGTTGTGTGGTGTGTTGGGGTGTGTTGGGTTTTGTGTTGTGTGGTATATAAATATATATAATAATTATATATATTATTTTTTTTATATATTATATTATTAATAAAATATTATTATATATATATATATTATATATATTATATATGGTGGTGGTGTGGGGTTGTTTTGGGGGTGGGGGTGGGGTGTTTTGGTAGATTTTTTTTTTTATTTATTATTTATTAAAAAACGTACATCATAAGTCCCCGTGTTGTGTTTAAAATTTTTGCCGGGAGTGAATTTCCTTTCCCCAAATCTCGGGAATTTGTAAACCTCATATATAACTACATAAAAAATTCCATGAAATTCAATGATACTCTGTTTGTTTGGTTTTGTGCTATTTTTTTTTTTTTTTAAACCTTTCCAGGATACTAAACGTTTGTTTAAAAAAAAATTAATATATACTACCATATTGAAATTACCTTTTCCGACAACCTCACCTTTTGCTGATCTTGCACCCCCCCAAAATGCTGAACCCAAAAAAATTTCCAACAAAACCCCAACAAAAAAATTTTAATTTTCCCCCTTTTTTTTTTTTTTTTTAAAAAAAACCCACAACACAACCCCTTTTAACAACAAAAAACCCCAAAACATCCCCCCAAAATTTTGGGGAACCAAAACCCCCCAAACCCCCAAAAACCAAAAATTCAAAAAAACAACTTTTTTTCGGAAAACCCCCAAAACCCCCTTTTTTTTAAAACCCCAACAAAAAAAAACACACACCCCCAAAAACCAAACATAAACCCAAAACAAACACAATTAAAACTTTTAACCGAAAACCCACCCACAAACCACCCCCAAAACCACCAACAAAAAACCCCATATTCAACCAAAACTAAAACACCCCCCCCCCCCCCCCCACACACACAAAAAAAAAAACACCACCAAACCAAACCACACCACAAACAAAAAAAATATAATTAATAAAAAAAAAAAGGGGGGGGGGGGGTTTTTTTTAATATAGTTTTTGTTTTTTTGGGGGGGGGGGGGGTTCAATTAAAAAAAAAAAAAAAAAAAAAAAAAAAAAAAAAACCCCCCCCCAAAAAAAAAAAAAAATTTTTAAAAAAAAAAAAAAAAAAAAAAAAAAAAAAACCCCCCCCCCCCCCCCCCCCCCCAAAAAAACCCCCCAAAAAACCCCAAAAAAAAAAAAAACCCACACCCAAAAAAAAAAAAAAAAATTAATTTTTAAAAAAAAACCCAAAAAAAAAAAAATTAAAATAAATTTTTAAATTATATATATTATTTTTATATTTTTTTTAAATTTTTTTTTTTGTGGGTGTTTTTTTTTGGGTTGGTTGGGTTTTTTTTTTTTTTTTTTTTTTTTTTTTTTTGGGGGGGTTTTTTTTTTGGGGGGGGGTTTTTGGTTGTTTTAATAAATTTTTTTTATATAAAAATTATAAAAAATATTATAAAAAAAAATTATTTTTTTTTATATTATATTTTAAATTTTAAATTAAATATAATAAAAAATTTTTATTAAAATAAAAAATATAATAATTTTGTTTTTTGGGTTTTTTTTTTGTTTTTTTTTTTTTTTTTTTTTTTGGGGGTTATTTTTTTTTTTTTTTTTTTTTTTTTTTTGTTTTTGTGGTTTTTTTTTTTTTTTTTTTTTTTTTTTTTTTTTTTCCCCCCCCCCCCAAAAACCCAAAAAAAAAACCCCCCCCACCAAAAAAAAAAATATAAAATTAAAAAAAATAATTATTAAATAATAAAATATATTTTTTTAAAAAAAATTTTTTTTTTTTTTTTTTTTTTTTTTTTTTTTTTTTTTTTTTTTTTTTTTTTTTTTTTTTTTTTGGGGTTTTTTTTTTTGGTTTTTTTTTTTTTGGGGGTTTTGTTTTTTTTTTTTTGGGTTTTTTTTTTTGTTTTTTTTTTTTTTTTTTTTTTAAAAAAAAAAAAAAAACCCCAAAAAAAAAAAAAATTAAAAAAAAAATTTATAATATATTTTAATATTAATATTTTTAAAAATTTAATATATATTAATATAATTAAGATAAAATAGATTAGATAGTTTAAATTTTAGGATAGAAATAAAGCGTGGTGTGTTGTGTTTGGTGGTGGGTTTTGGTTTTTTTGCCCCCCCCACCAAACACCACACACCAAAACCCCCCCAAAGGGGGGGGGACACAAAATATTTTTAAAAAAAATTAAAATATTTTAATATTTTAATTTATATATTTAAAAATTTTATAAAAATTTGAAAATTTTTATATATTTTGTTTACAATAATTTAAAATTATAATAATTAAAATATATATGGAAAAAATTTTTTTTTAATATTAATTATTAATTAAAAAATTATTATTTTAATATAAACTATTTTAAATATTTATAAAATATTAATTTTAAATAAAAAGTTTAATATAATTTTTGGGGTTTTTAAAATTTATATAAATAATATAATATTTTTTAAATAATTATTTTTTATTAATAAAATTTAAAAAACAAACCCCCAAAACAATATTATTGGGGGAAAAAAATAATATTTATATTAAAATATTAAATTTTAAATATATTTTTTTTGTTGGGTGTTGGGGGTGTGGGGGTGGGTGTTTTTTGTTTTGGGTGTTGTTTTTTTTGTGTGTGTGTTTTTTTTTTTGTGTGTGTTTTGGTTGTGTGTGTGTGGTGTGTGTGTGTTTTTTGTTTTTGGGGGTGTTTTGTGTGGTTTTGTGTTTGTTGTGGGTTTTGTTGTGTTGGTGTGTTGGTTTGTTTTTTTTGGGGGTGGTGTGGTTTTTTTTTTGGTTGGTTTTGTGGTTGGGTGTGGGTTTGGGGGTTTTTGGGGTGTGTGTGTGGGTGTGGGTGTGTTTTTGGGGTGTGGTCTTGTGGTTGTTGTTTTTTGGTGTGCCCATGCATTTTTGTTTTTTTTGGGGGTGGGGCCCAACATGAAATAAAAAATTTTTATATATTAATATAATTTTAAAAATTTTTAAAAAATTTTAAAATTTTATAATTTTTTTTTTTTTTTTTTTTTTTTTTTAAAAAAAAACAAAATTTTAAAAAAAAAAAAAAAAAAAAAAAAAAAAAAAAAAAAAATTTTTTTTTTTTTTTTTTTTTTATTTTTTTTTTTTTTTTTTTATATATTATATATAAAATTATTATATAATATTTTTTATAATTTTATATTAAAAATAAATTAAATAAATTATATATAATTTTAAATTTATATAAATTATAATTATTTTTAAAAAAATTTTTTTTTTAAATATTTTGGGTTTTTTGGGGTTTTTTGGGGGGGGGTTTTTTTTTTTTTTGGGGTTTTTTTTTTTTTTTTTTTGGTGTTTGTTTGGGGGGTTTTGGTTGTGGTGTGGGGGGGCCCCCCCCCCCCCCCCAAAAAAAATTTTTATAAAAAAAATTTAAAAATTTTATATTTTTTAAAAATTTTTAAATTTTTAAAATAATATATTTTTATTTTAAAATATAAAAATTAAAAAAATTAATTTAAAAAATTTTTTTTTTAAATTTTAAATTTAAAAATATATTTTAAAAATTTTTAATTAATATAAATTTTTTAAAAAATTTTTATAAAATTATATATTTATAATTTTTAAAAAAAAAAAAAAAAAAAAAAAAAAAAAAAAAAAAAAAAAAAAAAAATTTTTTTTTTTTTTTTTTTTTTCCCCCCCCCCCACCACACAAACCCCCCCAAAAAACAAAAAGGGGGGGAAAAAAATAAACAAAAAAAAAAAAAAAAAAATAAAATTTTAAAATTTAAAAAAAATTTTTTTTTTAAAAAAAAAGGGGAAAAATTGGGGGGGGCCCCCCCAAACAAAAAAAAACAAAACAAAACCCCCCCAAACACCAAAAAAACCACAAAAAAAAAACCCCCACAAAAAAACAAAAAAAAAAAAAAAAAAAAAAAAAAAAAAAAAAAAAAAAAAACAAAAAAAAAAAACCCAAAAAAAAAAATTTAACAAAAAAACACAAAAAAAAAAAAAAAAAAAAAAAAAAAAAAAACCCCCCCCCAAAACCCCCCCCAAAAAACCCCCCCCGGGGCCCCCCCGGGGACCCCCCCCCCAAAAACCAACCCCCCAAAAAAACCAAACCCCCAAAAAAACCAAAAAATAAAAAATTTTTTATTTTTTTAAAATTATTTTTTTTTTTTTAAATTTTTAAATTTTAAAATTTTTTCGGGTTTTTAAAATTTTGGGGGGAAAAACCCCAAAAAAAAAAAAAATTTTTTTTTTTTTTTATTTTTATTAAATTTTTCCTTTTTAATTTTTCCAAAACTGGTTTTATTAAAATTTTTTTTTTTTTTAAATTTAAAATTTTAAATTTTTTTTAAATTTTTTTTATTATTTTTTTAATAAAAATTTTTTAAAAAATTAAAATTTTTTATTTTTTTTAGTTTTTTAAAATTTAAAAAAAAAAAAATTTTTAAAAAGAAATTTTTTTTAAAAAATTTTTAAATTGTTTTTTTTAAAAAATTTTTTCCGAAAGGAAAAAAACCCAAAAACCCCCCCCCCAAAAAAAAAAAAAAAAAAAAAAACCCCCCCCAAAAAAAAAAAAAAAAAAAAAAAAAAAAAAAAAAAACCCCCCCCCCCCCCCCCCCCCCCCCCCCAAAAAAACCCCAAAAAACCCCAAAAAACCCAAAAAAACCCCCCCTTTTTTAGAAATAAAAAAAGGGGGTTCCTGGGGGTTTTAGGTTTTTTTCCCCCCGGGGGGCCCCCGCCGAAAGGGAGGGGGGGGGGGGGTTTTGGGGCCCCCTTTCTTGCTTTTTTTCCTTTTTTTTTTCTTTTTTTTTCCCCCTTTTCCGGGAAATTTCAACCTTTTTTTTTTTTCCTTGGGCCCTTTTGGGCTTTTCCCTTTTTCCCCGGGGGAAATTGGTTTTTTCAAGGGTTTTTGGTTTTTCGGAAAAAAAGGATTTTTTGGTTTTGGAAAATGGCCGGGGGGTTGGGAGGGGGTGGGGGGGGGGGGGTTTTTTGGGGGAAAAGGACGTTTTGGGGGGGGGAAAATTTCTCGCGGGGTTTCTTGGGGAAAAATTTCGGGGGGGAAAAATTTTAAGGGGGGAAAAAAATTTTTTTTTTTTTGAAAAAAAGGGGGAAAAATTTTTTTTTGGTTTTGGGGAAAAAAAAAGTTTGGGGGAAGGGGTTGGGGGGGGAAAAAAAGGGGGGAAAAAGGGGCCCCCCCGGGGTGGGGTCCCCCCGGGGGGGTTTTAGGTAAAAAATTTTGGGGGAAAAAAACCCAAGTTGGGGTTTTTAAAAAACCCGGGCCCCCCCAAAAAGGGGTTTTCCCCAAAAATTTTTGGGGTTTAAAAAAAATTTTTTTTTTTAAGGGGGAAAAGAAATTTCCATGGGGAGTTTGGGGCAAAGGGGCCCCAAAAATTTTAAAAAGGGGGGGGGGCCCCTTTTTTCCCCCCCCCAAATTTTCCCCACCCCCCCGGGGGGGAGGGGTTTCCCTTCCCCCCCTTTTCCCCCGGGTCCGGTGGGGTTTAAAACCCCCCCCTTTTCCCCCCCCGGGCCCCCTTTCCCGATGGGCCCCCCGGGGGTTTTTTTTAAAAAACCCCCCAAATTTTTTTTTTTTTTTTTCCCCCTTTTTGGGGGTTCCCCCTTTTTCCCCCCCCCCCTTTTTTCCCCCCCCCCCCAAAACTTTTTTTTTTCCCCTTTTTTCCTTTTCCCTTTTTTTTTCCCCCCCTTTTTTTCCTTTTTTCCTCCCCCCCCCCCTTTTTTAACCGGGCCCCCCCGATAATTCCCCCTTTTTCCCCCCTTTTTTTTTTTTTTTTTTTTTTTGGGGGGAACCCCCCCCCCCCCCCCAAAAAAAAAATTTTTCCCCCCCGGGGGCCCCCCCGGGCCCCCCTTTTCCCCCAAATTTTTTTTCCCTTTTTGCCGGGCCCCCCCCTAGGGGGGGGGTTTTTTAAAAAAGGGGAAAAAAAAGGTTTTAAAGGGGGGGGGGGCTTTTAAAGGGAGGCTCCCTAAGTTTGGGTTTTTTTTTGGGGTTTTTAAATGGGGGAAAAAAAAATCCCATAAAAAATTTTTTTTTTTTTTTAAAAAAAAAAAAAAAAAAGGGGGAAAAGGGATGGGGAGGGGGGAAATTTTTAATTGAAAAATTTAAAAAAATTTAAAATGGAAAATTAAAATTTTTAAATTTAAAAAATTTAAATGGTTTAATAAAAAAAAATTGGGAAAAAAAATAAAAAATTAATTTATTTTTAAAAAACAAAAACCAAAAAAAAAGGGAATAAATAAAAAAATTTAAATTAATGAAATTTTTTAAAATTAAAATTTTTTAAAAAAAAAAAAAAAAAAAATTAATTTTTAAAAAGGGGAAAAGGGAAAAAAATGAAAAAAAAAAAAAAAAAAATTTTAAAATTTATTTGGGGAAAAAATTTAAAAAATTTTTTTTAAAAAAAAATTAAAAATTTGTTTTATTGGTTTTTTTAAAAATTTTTTTAAATAAAATTTTAAAAAAAAAACAATAAAAAAAATTTTAAATTAAAAAGGGGTATTAAAATTTAAAATAAAAAAAAAAAAAATTTTTTTTTTTAAAAAAATTTGTTAAAATTTTTTTAAAACTTTTTAAAACTTTTTTTTTTTTTTAAAAAAATAAAAAATTTTTAATAATAATTTTTTGGGGAAAAAAAAAAAAAATTAAAAAATAAAAAATTTAAAAAATTTTTAAAAAATTTGTTTTAATAAAAAAAATTTATTGGGGTAAAAAAAAATGAAATAATTTAGAAAAAAAAAAATATTATTTTATAAAATTTTTTTATTTATATTATTTTTTTTTTAATTTTTTTTTTTTTGTTTTTGGGTTTTTTTTGTTTTTTTTTAAATATAAAAATTAAAAAAAAAAACAAAAAAAAAAAACTAAAAAAAATTTTAAATAAAAAAAATAAATTTTAAATTTTAAAAATTTAAATAAATTTTAAAGGGGGGAATATTAATAAAAAATAAAATAAAAAATAAAAAAAAAAAAATTTAAAATAAAATTTAAATAAAAAAAAAAATTTTTTTAAAAATTTTATAAAAAATATTATAAGGAAAATTAATTAAAAAATAAAAAATTTTGGTTTTAAAAATTTTAAATAAAAATAAAAAATTTTTAAATAATAATAATAAAAAGGGAAATTTTTTTAATAAAAAATAAAATTTAAAAATTTTAAAAAGAATAAAATTTTTTAAAAAAAAAATTATAAAAAAAAAATTTAAAAAAAATTTAAAAAAAAATAATTTTAAAAAAAATTTTTAAAATTTTGGGAAAAAAAAAATTTTAATAAAAAAAATCAAATAATTAAATAATTTTTTGAAAAATTAAAAAAAAAAAAAAATTTTTTAACCCCTTTTTTTATTTAATAACAAAAAAAAAATTTTTTAAAAAAATTTAAAAAAAAAAATTTTTAAATTTTTTTTTTTTTTTCCCCCATCCCCCCCTTTTTTTTTTTTAATCCTTTTTAAAACATTTTTTTTTTATAAACCCCCCACCCATATTTAATTTTAAAACCAAAAACCAAATTTTAATAAATTTTCCACTTTTAATTTTTTCACCCCAACATAAAAAAATCCATAACCCCCCCCACATATCCCTTTTTTTTAAAATTTTTCCCCTTTTTCCCCTTTTAATTCCCTTACCATTTTTTAATTTTTCACCTTTTTCCCCCACCCTTTCCTCTTTCCCAATTTTCCCCTTTCACCCTCACACCCCACCACCCCATAAACCCATCCATCAAAATTCCAAATCCCCTAAACCCCCACAAACCCCCATCAAATATTTTTTCCCCCCAAAATCACCCCCAAACACCTTTTCCACACCATCACATAAACCCCCCCCCACACCCCACTTCAATCATCACCATCACCCTTTTAAATTTCCCCCATTTCCCCCCCAAAAAAAATTTTTAAAATAACAAAAACCAAAAATCACATAAAAACCCCCAAAAACCCTTTTAAATTACCAAAAGGGAAATTTTAAAAATCCCCCCATATTCGCCCACACTCAATCACCATCATCCAATTCATCACACAATTACACATCCACCTCACCCCATCACCCCACATCATTACATCATTCATCACATTTAGCCTTTTCACATTCAAATCGAAACCTTCACGCCATTAATCTTGCCACCTAACACGGTGGATAATATTTAAAACATATAATCTAATATTATATAATATATATTATTATATAATATATATTATACATATATATATATAATATATAATAATTATATATATATATATATATATATTTTTTTTTTTTTTTTTTTTTTTTTTTTTTTTTTTTTTTTTTAGAAGCATTTGCCATCAAGTCTCAAACGGCAGACAAGTTAAACCCCTTATCAGCGGTAAAATCCCTGTTTACTGATAAGGCTACTTACTAATAACAACAGCTTTTTTTGCAGATACTCGTCATTGATTTGGATATTATGTTTACTCGTAGTCGATATTACTGTTTATTGTATTGTGTTATGATATTCACTATGTTTTACACCATAGTTTACTTCCCTTCCCGGGCACACAACAAAACCTTATCGTCCGCAACCTCTAATTCTCATAAATTTTCTCTGCCTGTGGCACCATACAACACCCCAACCGGTATATCTACATTATTAACAGCCCCTTGGCGTTCTTCATTATTTCTAAGCTGGGACAACTGTGGGAATTCAGAGGCATCGTTTACGAACAGACTAAATCATCTTTTGTGTACTCAACTCTCACAAGCATCTACACTTGCCTTATGTCTCACTTAAATCAGTATACCTAAATCTCAGTATGACTCTTTCTTCATGGTCTTAATTTATTTAATTACCTACAATTCATTCCAGTCTCAGGAACAAACACTAGCCAAAAACGCAATTACATCTCCACCACCCCCCACGCTTCGCTGTCTCCACCACCCACCCACACTTCGCCATCTTTACCCCCCCACCCACAACCTCGCCATTTTTTCCCCATTTCCACCCACATCTCTAATTTTGGCCCACCACCCACACTTGGCATTAAACTACCACCCACCCCCCACTTCATTTCCTTTGGGCCCACCCACCCCCTCGCCATTCTGCCCCCAACCCCCAACTTCGCCCATCCCCCACCCCACCCACACCTCAGCCACCCGCTCTGTCTCGCCAATTCCGAAGACGCTCCACTGCTTTAGGATCCGTGAATATTAGTGTCATCTCCGCCTTTCAATCTATGCTAAACGTTTATCCCTTCGCTGGGGCGGACATGGCCCGCTGCTGATTTTACTTTTCAGTCGTTCATTCATCCCACAGTGTTAAAAAATGACGGGTGGCTATACGACTGTGGATTGATATGCCATTGTCTCGGGTTCAGCGCAGGGGTTGTTGGGCAAGGGTAGAGCTTTTGTAATCTTTGTGTGGTTGGTGATGCTGATTGTGGGCAATTTGGTTGAACAAGTGATGTCGGTAATGGTAGAGTAGAACACGAATACACAAAATATGATAATAAATTCATGTCTTCGTAAAGGATTTTTCCCTTTGGTACTTTTCCTACAATGCTGTTCTATACGGTAGAGCCTTTAATTCATTTATATAGTTACTGAACTTGAAAGTAGAACCTGATTACCCATTCTTACATGTAATAAAAAAATTTTTGGGGGAAGGAACGGGTGGTCATTTAGATATACTTTATAGTGTATGCTACCCGACTTCAGCACGGAATACCATCAGCGTGAAGGCCCGTAGCAGTAGAGATAAAATTCTTAGCCCCCAAAGTATAGTTTCTTTACTTCGCACTCTCTCCTGCGACATTTTTTTTCCTCAGGGGAAAAGTCGATAGCTAAGTGCTTCTGTAGCAATCGTTCTCTGGGGGATGACGGAATTTTTTTTAAAAGGACAATTCTTTAGTATGATGATATTAAGTGGAAAAAAATATTACCCAAGGTATTGGAGGTGGTATTTCTCAGGTGAGGGTACCTAATGGTATGGGGTCTCCAAGTTTTCCCCCTTTGGGCGGAAAAACCCACCCTAGTCACGTTTGGAGAGGGCCCTTTCCAGCAGTATCCATTTTCATGGATTGGTGGATATCTGCGTGCCTGCGAATTTAGAAGTGGTGATAACACCAGGCTTGGCAGCCAAATGAAGGTGGGGGGGGGGGTTCTTACATGTTGCCACTTTGTGGCACGACGGAACACCCAGTATCCCTTGGATGTGGGGGGCATTGCTGTGTAGTACCGGCCGTTGG
>NW_023664726.1:0-12500 GCF_015228065.2 Penaeus monodon
AATGACAATAATAATGATTGATGATGTGATGATGATGATGATGATGATGATGATGATGGTGGTGATGATAATGATGTGATGATGAAGATGTGTTGATGATGATGATGATGGTGGTGGGGTGTGGTGTGGTGGTGATGATGATGATGATGATGATGATGATGATGATGATGATGATGATGATGATGATGATGATGATGATGATAATAATATACAAATGATATAACAATAATGAACATAATTGTAATAATAATAATAGTAATAATATAATAATAATAACAATAACAATAATAATGATAATAATGATAATAATATATAATGATAATAATAATGATAATGATAATGATAATGATGATGATGATGATGATCATGATAATGATCATGATAATAATGTATATAGCAAAAAATGATAATGATCATGCTAATAAAGATAATATCAATAAAAAATGATAATAACAACAGCAATAATGATAATGATCACAATAAAGATATGATAATGAAAACACATCTAATGTGCTAACAGACAACAGCTGTAACACTCACACTGACTGCCAACCTCCCGTTCATATCATCTTTATCGCCACATCAACCATTCCTCTTTTCAAAAACCATAACACCAATCATCATTACTTTTTTTTTCTTAATTTATCATCCTCACCAACACCACAATCCTCATTCCAGGAAAATTACATCCTGCTTCTGACTGAGCTTCGAGAGGTGCTGACGATGGAAGGCCTCTTACTAACAGCCGCTGTGTCTCTACAAAAGCCAGTCATTGACAAGGCCTACGACATCCCCACCGTGTCAGCTGTAACGGATCTACTCCTTCTGCGTGGTTACAACTTCCACGGGACCTGGAGCACCTACACCCACCACCATGCCCCTCTGTACGGCCACCCGGAGGATAAGGGAAACAATATTTACCTGAATATTGTGAGTGGGAAAGAGTCTGCTCTCGTTTCGTACACTTGGTTTATTTTAATGTTACTAAATATTATTATTATTATTACAGTTATTATTATTATTATTATTATTATTATTATTATTATTATTATTATTATTATTATTATTATTATTATTATTATTACTGCGGTCTATGCCTCAGCATTAGACCGCAGTATAGATACCCCATTCCCTCTCGTCCATCATGAAAAAACATCCTCTATCAGTATATCTATTTATATATATTTACATATCTATATATTCTATCCATATACATCTAAATATATCTATATTCTATTAATTCAAATTTATATACATATCTTATCTAAATATCTCTACATTCTATATATTCATATCTGTATGCAACTAAATATCTCTATTTCTATTAATTCATATCTACATACTTAGTATATACATCTAGCTATGTTCTATCAATCTCTATATTCTATCAGTTCATATCTATATACATAGCTACATTCATCTAAATATCTCTATGTGCTATTTATTCATATCTATATACATAGCTACATTCATCTAATATCTCTATGTGCTATTTATTCATACTATATACATATCTACATATCTATCCTCTATCTTCTAGATGTCTTTTACTTCTAGGACTACGGCCTCGAGTACTGGGTGTCGGGAGGAGCAGACAAGAGCAAGATGGTCTTGGGTCTCGGAACGTTCGGTATTGCTGGACACTAGACAGCTTAGACGACACAGGGTATTTCGCTTCGGCCACACAAGCGGGGGAACCTGGGCCCTATACAGCGTCGTTGGGTATCCTCGGGTACAACGAGGTGAGTGGTGTGTTGGCTATGCTGTATCTGTTTTCTTTATTTGAGTGGTATCTTTCGGGTACAATGAGGTGAAGGATAGGTTATCTACGTTGTATATGCTTTTCTTGATTTAATTGGGCGTTTCTTGGGTACAACGAGGCAGGTGAGGGATGGGGCATTCTTTATTTTTTTCTTGATCTAATCATGTATATGATTAGAATAAGGAAATGAGGAGACAGGAGTAACAAGGAATAATTATGGCGACAGATATGCGAGATGCAGCGAGACAGCGAGTGGACGGTGTGTTCTCGATCCGGATATGAACGAGCCTTATGCGTTTTATCAGGAAACAGATCTGGTGCGGCTACGAGGACGCCCTCTCAATGTGGGTCAAGGTAGGGGTTGGCTTATCCTTAGGCATCTCTTAAGCCATCTATTCACTTTACGTCTTGATCAATGCTTTTACCCTTGTCCTGGTTTCTCTTCGTACTCCATACATTGCCTTTCATTCAAAGCTTCCTTTCCACTCAGTGTTATCATTGATATTTCCTCAAAACCGCTAGATTGGACTTAAAAAAACGCTACACATAAGAATAAAGCTCTTCATTTCCCATAATGTGACTGCTAAATGCAGAGTAAACTTTCAGAATATTCCCGCTAGATCATAAGTGACAAACTCTAGATCTAGCAGGAAAATCGCTAGAATAGCAAAACTGTTTCCAAATATCCCAATCTTCATTATCTTCTCTTGCATGTCATTTATTCTCTCTTACCCCGTCACTCCGTCATCTTCATTCCTGCTCCTCTTATTATTAGTGATTCTGTCCTCTCACATGATGTTAGATTGGTCTATTCTCAGGCGTTTCGAAGCGTAGGGGTTTATATGACCTATCTTTTTGGTATCCAAAAAGACAATATATTTTCTTACACTTCGATATCTTGCGTTTTCCAAGTCTTCTTTATCCTAACTTTTTTTTTTAATCTGCATTCTCCTCTCTGTATATTCAGCCTCTTTTATCGGTCTATCTGCGTCTAACTTCTGTAAAATAGGTACTCTGGTGCTTACAGTCTTGCTCTTCTTGTCCTGTGGCAGGGTCGGTTATATTTTTTGTCTCCTACTGATGTTCACAGACTTGGTTTTTATACATTAATTTGTAATTTGTATTCTGTGCAGGTTTTCTACTTTCTTGCCATTTCGCTTAGTTCATCGAGGTTTTCCGTAGTTATTCGATATCATCTACATCAAACTACGTTTTCTCTAGATACTGTGTTCTGTCTCGCCCAAAGACTTCATCATCAACTTATATGTTGAACACCCTTGTAATATCCTTGCAATGCTCTTTTACTTGTCTTGAGTTCTTCTGTTCTCAGTAGCACTTTCTTACTATCGCCGATGTCCCTTAGTAAATGTTATTTATCATTTGGTAGATCCATTTTCTAAGTTCATTCTATTTTCTATCATTTTGGTGAACACCTTATAGGCATGTGATAGCAGGCGATTGCTATGTATTTTTTTTTACATAGGGTGCTGCTTCTTTTATTTAAGGTTTATTGTATTATTACTACAGTTGTCGCACGTGGTTCTGTCTCCTCTTTGTATATAAGATTTATTGTGCATTTTCCCCATTGATTTGTGTCTGTCCTCCTTCCAGTATCCTTTGGATCATTTGTTATGCCCTTCTTAAACGCGTCCCCTTCTGCATGAAGAATTTCTCACTGTAAGTTATTTTTTTCCTGTTGCTTGGCTTCCGGTGCTTCTTCCGCCTCTCTTTCATGGCGTGGAGATGGTGGTGTCTTCTCCTGGCACTCCTACGTCTGCCTTCGGGTATAGCACCCCTTGTAGTCTTAGGTTCTTTCTTTGATGTATTTTCTCTTTGTGGATTTTTGACAGTTGTGGATATGGTTTCCATTCTCGTGTGTGTTATTTTATATATGTGTTTGCTACTTCCGGTTCCGGTTGCTGTCTTTACATTTATCATTAGTTTTCCCTTTTCCACATTTAATTTGTTTACTTGTATTCTTTTTCACTTCTCTATTGAATTTCTTATATATTTCTTTATTTTTGTGCGTCGGATTTGTATGTTGTCTTTCTTCTTCATTTTTTTTCTATTTTTTTCCTTTCGTCGTATTTTTGTATCACTTCATCACCTATTTCCTTCTGCATATATTTCTAAAACTAGTAGCCCTTCTCTCTCTCTCTCTCTCTCTCTCTCTCTCTCTCTCTCTCTCTCTCTTTTTTGCCAGGATATGTCTGTTTTCACTTCGTTTATACTGTGGCAGTGTCCGTTCATCCGATTGTGGTTTTGAATTCGTTTAGTACTTCTGGTATTTTGAGATACTTTGTACACTTCTTCCTCCTTGCCATTCTTTCCCCTCTTCTATTTTTCGCCTACTCTCTCTCTCTTCCTTTTCCTTCAAACATCCTTTCCTTTGCCCTTTTATCCCCATCTATCCCTTTCCTTCTTATATAAAGTATTGATGATATGTTTTTTATTGGATTTTAGGCGTAAATATTAATGTGATGTTTGTGCTCATCACCTCCTTTTGTGTTGGTAATAGCAAACCTTCCCAAGTCCTAGTAGTTTTTTTATGGCCAAAGTTGTAAAAGAGGCAGAAGAGAGGGGAGAGGAGGAAGGAGAAATGAAGAGAGAAAGAGAGAGAGAGAGGAGACGGTCAAACAGCGCGATATCCTCCCCAGGGTCAGTACGCCCGGAGCCAGGCCTGGCGGGGACGATGGTGTGGAGTCTGGAGACGGACGACTTCTCGGGGTCCTGCACGGGGCGGCCCTACAACCTCATCAGGTCCATGAACGAGGGCTTCCTGAACCTGCCCTTTAGCACTCCTGTGGTAAAATGAAGCAGCTTTATATTGCCCATTGATACATCAGTAGATAAACAGAAAACAAGTGTTACCACTGTTTTGTTTGTCGCCAACCAATAAATGAGGGACCAAAGGACTTCCCAATTATATCAAATAAGAAAAAACAATATATATACCTTTTTCTAACGAGCACCAAAACGGAGGAGGAACTTCCTTTAACTGACAGATGATTCTATTACCTTGATATATAATATGAGTTTTCAGCCATCATGGTTTTCTGTGATCTAAGCAACATTTTTTTTTTCTTGCAACCACAGCCTCCAACTGTTGCTCCTGAGATTACTTCCGAAGCAGTAGTTACTCCCGCGTGTAGTGAAGGCGATTACTACCTTGAAGATATTCAATGTGATAGGGTCAGTAGCTATCATAAGTAACAGTGTAAAATGAAGTTGTTTTTGAGCTATATTGCAGCGTGTTAACGTCACTTGATATGGCAATACAGCACTTGTTTTGTGTAATAAGTTATTTCAGAGCACCCTTTTATTTTCGATCACCATTTTTTTCTCGCACCTTCGCGCAAGTATTCCCCCTTACCCTATACTTCCTAATAAGAACACAAATATAAGAACCCAGGCATCGTCTCTCAACAGTACTGGCACTGCGTGAACGGCAATGCCATCCCTGGCGAGTGTAGCCCAGGCCTGGTGTGGGACATGACGGTGGAATCCTGCAGTTGGCCAGATAATGTTGACACCTCTCACTGTGTAATGCCTGGAGAGGACACCACCACAAAAACGACAACCACAAGCACTACAACGACTGAACTGACGACCCCATCTGCTCCACAACCAGAGTGTGACACAGAGATGAATTACTTTGTCAGTCATCCTTATGTAACAAGGTAAGGCTGCTACAGAATAGAGCAATGTAAATCAAGTGGCTGAGCAGGATGTCGTCTACTTAATTTTGATCCGTTTAACGATGCTGGAGGAACTGCCATTTCTTCCAAAAACATCAAACTATGTTTAGTCACATGTTACTGTTACACGATATATTGACGAATAATTATGATTGCTTGACAGATGAATGAGCATATCAGTCTATTTGTCAACATACATCACGCAACGTAAATCCACCTTTTTGAACACACAGTCCCACTTTCCACAGTACTGGTGGTGTCTGAGCGGCGAAGCTGTCCTAGGAACTTGCCACGGAGGCCTGGTGGGGCCCCAGACTCTCGGGTGTGTCTTCCTACCGCGGAGGCCAAACCCAGGACTGCACCATGGTGTAAAAGCAGGGACAAACACCCTTACCCTCGAAATGATAATGCTGATGGATATCGATTCTAGCCTAAAGATCGTTTGATTATGTGGCGTAGTGTACGTGTGTAGACAGTGACATTTTGGTCTGAAATATATATCATTTCAACCTGACTTTGAGAAATTTGATATTATATAAATTAAAATATCTTACTTATCACTTTGAAATATAGGCACTTTCTTTATGATTAGATTACTTTATTTCTTACAACCAACCTTAATGAACTAAAGAATATGCGCAAATGTCTAGTTTATATCACTTATAGTGGCCATCATGAAGGCTGTCATATGAACCACCCATTGGGAGCCTCTGTGATTGATATATTACTGCATAGTATTTGGTTTACTTGTGGTCATGCTTCCTAAAATGATTAACCTGTGAGTGTGCCTATGGTCTGGCTTTGATTGAATTCAATACAGTGTTAATTTATGAAGAAAATCTGCATGCCAGGGTTCGTTTGCGTTTCGTTTGAGTTTGGTGGTTAACACACACACACACACCCACACACACACACACACACACACACACACACACACACACACACACAACACACACCACACACACACACACACACAACACACACATATATATATATATATATATATATATATATATATATATATACACACACAATATATATATATATATATATATATATATATACATATATGTATATATATATATATATATATATATATATATATATATATATATATATATATATATATATATATATGTGTGTGTATATATATATATATATATATATATATATATATATATATATGTGTGTGTGTGTGTGTGTGTGTGTGTGTGTTGTGTGGGTGTGTGGTGTGTGTGTGGTGTGTGTGTTGTGTGTGTGTGTGTGTGTGTTTAACCACCAAACTCAAACGAACGCAAACGAACCCTGGCATGCAGATTTCTTCATAATTAACACTGTATTGAATTCATCAAGCCAGACCATAGGCACACTCACAGGTTAATCATTTTAGGAAGCATGACCACAAGTAAACAATACTATGCAGTAATATATCAATCACGAGGCTCCAATGGGTGGTTCATATGACAGCCTCATGATGGCCACTAAGTGTAATAAAACTAGACATTTGCGCATATTCTTTAGTCATTAAGGTGGTTGTAAGAAATAAAGTAATCTAATCATAAAGAAAGTGCCTATATTTCAAAGTGATAAGTAGATATTTTAATTTTATATAATATCAAATTTCTCCAAAATTTCAGGTTAAAATGTAATTTTTTCAGCCCAAAAATGTCACTGTTACACCGTACCTACCCCCACATAACAACGATCTTTAGGCTAGAATCGAATCCATCACATTATCATTTCGGGGTTTAAAGGGGTGTTTGCCCCGTTTTTACACCATGGTAGCCCTGGGTTTTGGGCCCGCGGTAGGAAGACACACCCGAGGTCGGGGGCCCCACCAGGCCTCCGTGGCAATTTTCCAGGACAGCTTCGCGCTCAGACACCACCTAGTGGAAAGTGGGATGGGTTTTAAAAAAGGTGGTTTTACGTTCTGATGTAGTTGAAAAATGACTGATAGCTTTCATCTGTCAACAATCATAATTTTTTTCGTAAATATATCGTGTAACGAAAATGTGAAAAACATAGTTTGATGTTTTTGAAAAAAGGGCAGTT
Source organism: Penaeus monodon (assembly GCF_015228065.2). NCBI lineage: Eukaryota > Metazoa > Arthropoda > Malacostraca > Decapoda > Penaeidae > Penaeus > Penaeus monodon. The sequence goes on from NW_023664726.1 coordinate 7,513, forward strand.
CCTCCAGCATCTTTTAAACGGAAAAAAATTAAGTAACACATCCTGCTCACCATTTGTTTTACATTGCTCTATTCTGTAGCAGCCTTCCTTGTTCAAAAGGATGACTGACAAAGTAATTCACTCTGTGTCACACTGGGGTTGTGGAGCAGATGGGGTCGTCATTCAGTCTTTGGTTGCTTGGGGTTGTCGTTTTTGGGTGGTGTCCTCTCCGGCATTCACAGGAGATTTGTCAACATTTCTGCCAAACTGGGGATTCCCACCGTATTCCCACCAGGCGGGGCACACTCCCAGGATGGCATTCCCGTTCACGCTGCCAGTACTTTTGGAGACGATGCCGGGGTTCTTTATTTTGTTTTATTGGGGAAGTTAGGGAAAGGGGGGAATTGCGCGAAGGTGGCGAGAAAAAAAATGTGTCGAAAAAAAAAGGGGTGCCAAAATTTACTTTTCACAAAACGTGCTGTATTGCCATATCAAGTGACTTAACCCCTGCAATATAGTAAAAAACACTTATTTTACACTGTTCTTATGATAGCTACTACCCTATCACTTTGAATTTTTAAAGGTAGTAATCCCCTTCACTACACGGGGGTAACACTCTTGGGAAAGAAATCTCAGGAGCAACAGTGGGGCTTGGTTTCAAAAAAAAAAAAATGTCTTAATCACAAAAAAACCATTGGGGCTAAAAACTCATATTATATAAAAGGTAATAAAATCATCTTCAGTTAAAGGAATTTCCTCCCCCCGTTTTGGTGCTCGTTAAAAAAAGGTAAATATTTTTTTTTCTTATTTGATATAAGGGGAAGCCCTTTTGGTCCCTTTTTATTGGTGGCGACAAAAAAACAGTGGAAACCTTTTTTCTGTTTATCTACTGATGATCAAGGGGCAATATAAGCTGTTTCATTTTACCACAAAAGTGTAAAGGGCGGTTTTGGGACCCCTCGTTCATGGCCTGATGAGGTTGTGGGGCCCCCCCGGCGGACCCCGAAAGTCGCCGTCTCCAGACTCCACCCATCGTCCCCGCCGGGCCCTTTGGGCCCCGGGCGTACTCCCGGGGGGGAGGATATCGCGCTGTTTGCCCCCTCTCTCCTTTTCTCTCTTCATTTCTCCTTCCTCCTCCCCCCCTCTCTTCCCCTTTTTTCCCAACTTTGGCAAAAAAAAACACTAGGATTGGGGAAGGGTTTTGTTTTTCCCAAACAAAAAAGGAGGTGATGAGCCAAACATCACTTTAATATTTACGCCAAAAATCCAAAAAAAAAAACAAACAAATACATATAAAAAAGGAAAGGGATAATGGGGGATAAAAGGGAAAAGGGAAAGGATTTTTAAAGAAAAGGGAGAGAGAGAAGGGGGGAAAAAATGAAGAGGGGAAAGAAGGGAAAGGGGGGGAAAAAGTGTACAAAGTATCTAAAAATACCAAAATACAAACAAATTAAAAACCACAATGATGAAGGGACCTGCCACAGTATAAACGAAGTGAAACAGAAAACCCGGGGCAAAAAAAGAGAGAGGGGGAGAGAGAGAGAGAGAGGAAGTGAGAAGAAGGGCTACTTTTTTAGAAAATATGCAAAAGGGAAATAGGTATGAAGTGATACAAAAATACGACGAAAAAAAAAAAATAGAAAAAAAAAAGAAAAAAAGACAACATAAAATCCGAGCCAAAAAAAAGAAATATAAAGAAATTCAATAGAGAAGTGAAAAGAATCAAGTAAAAAAAATTTAAATGGGGAAAAGGAAAAAACTAATGATAAATGTAAAGACAGAAACCGGGAAACCGGAAGTAGCAAACCATATAAAAAATAACCCCACGAAATGGAAAAACAATATCCAAAACTGTAAAAAAACCCAAAAAGAGAAAATACATAAAAGAAAGAACCAAAGACTACAAGGGGCTAACCCGAAGGCAGACGTAGGAGTGCCAGGGAAAACCCCACCATCTCCACCCATGAAAAGAGGGGAAGGAAGCCCGGAACCAAGCAACGGGAAAAAATAATTTACAGTGAGAATTCTTCATGCAAAAGGGGGAACCTTTTAAGAAGGGCATAACAAATGTCCAAAGGATACTGGAAGGAGGACAGACACAATCAAGGGGGAAAATCCCAAAAATAAATCTTATTAAAAAGGAGACAGAACCACGTGCGCACTGTAATAATACAATAAACCTTAAAAAAAAAGAAGCAGCACCCTATGTAAAAAAAAATACATAGCAATCGGCCTTATCACTGCCTTAAGGGTTCACCAAAATGATGAAAATAGAATTTTGAACTTAAAAAATGGATCTACCAAAATGAAAAATAAATTACTAAGGGACATCGGCGAAGTAAAAAGTGCTTTTAGAACAGAAAAACTCAAGAAAATAAAAGAGCATTGCGGGATATTACAAGGGTGTTCAACAATAAGTTATGAAAAAGTCTTTGGGCGAGACGAAAACAGTATCTGGGAGAAACGTGGGGTTTTTGATGTAGAATATCGAAAACTAGGAAAAAACCTCGATGAACAAAGGGCGAATGGAAAGAAAGTAAAAAACCTGCACAGAATACAATTCAAATTAAGTAAAAAACCAAGTCTGTAAACATCTAGGAGAAAAAAAATAAACCGCCCTGCCACAGGACAAGAAGAGCAAGACTGAAGCACAGAGACCTTTTTACAGAAGTTAGACGCAGATGCCGATAAAAGGCTGAATATACGAGAGGAGAATCAAATTAAAAAAAAAAAATTTGGAAAGAAGATTTGGAAAAAACCAAAATATCGAAGGTAAAAAAAATATTTGTCTTTTTGGGTACCAAAAAGATGGTCATATAAACCCCTCGCTTCGAAACGCCCCGAGAATAGACAATCTAACACATGTGAGGGACAATCACTAATAAAAAAGGGGGCAGGAATGAAAATACGGAGTGACGGGTAAGAGAGAATAAATGACAGCAAAAGAAGTAATGAAGATTGGGATATTTGGAACAGTTTGCCTTTTTAGCGATTTTTTGCTAGATCTGAGTTTGTCACTTATGATCTAGCGGGGAAAATTTTGAAATTTACTCTCATTTAGCAGTCACATTATATGGGAAATGAAGAGCTTTATTTTTATGTGTAGCGTTTTTTTTTAAATCCAATCTAGCGGGTTTTTTTAGGAATATCAATGATAACCTGATGGGAAAGGAAGCTTTGAATGAAAGGCAAGTATGGATCGAAAAGAAACCCGGGGAAGGGTAAAAGCATTGATCAAGACGTAAGGAAAGAAAGGGTTAAAGATGCCTAAAGGGTAAGCCAACCCCCTACCTTGACCCCCATTGGAGGGGTCCTCGTAGCCGCCCAGATCTTTTTTCCCTGATAAAAGCATAAGGGTCGTTCATATCCGGACGAGAACCACCGTCCCCCTCGCTGTCCGCTGCTCTCGCATACTGTCGCAAATTATTTTCCTTGTTACTCCTGTCTCCCCATTTTCCCTTTTTCTAAACATATACATGATTGATCAAAAAAAAATAAAGTGCCCCATCCTCACCGCCCCGTTTTACCAAGAAACCCCCCAATTAAACAAGAAAGGGATATCAAAGTGATAAACCATCCTTTACCTCAGTACCCCAAAATACCCCCTCAAATAAAGAAAACCGATCAGCATAGCCAAACACACCCCTCACCCGTTGTACCCGAGGAACCCCAAGACGCGTATAGGGCCCGGTTCCCCCCCTTGTGGCCAAACGAAATACCCCGTGTCGTTAAGCTGTTAGTGTCCCGCATCCCCAACGTTCGGACCAAAACCTCTTTCTCTTGTCTGCTCCTCCCCACCCCCAGTACTCGAGGGCCCTGTCCTAGAAGTAAAAGACATCTAGAAAATAGAGGATAGATAGTAGATAGATATAGATATGAATAAATAGCACATAAAATATTTTAGATGAATGAGCTATGTATATAGATATAATAAAAAGCACATAGAGATATTTAATGAAGTAGCTTGTATAAGATTGAAATGTGAAATAGAGATTTTAGAAAAATAGCTAGAGTATATACTAATATTAGATATGAATTAATAGAAATAGAGATATTTTGTTGCATACAGATTGAATATATGAATGTGAGATATTTAGATAAGATATGTTATAAATTTGAATTAATAGAATTAAAATATTTTAGATGTATATGGTGAATATTAGATAGTAAATATATTAATAGAATATGATGAGGATGTTTTTTTAGATGGGCGAGAGGGAATGGGTATCTATACGCGGTCTAACTGAGGGTTAGACCGCAGTAATAAATAATAATAAAAAATAAAATAATAATTAATAAAAATAATAATAATAATAAAAATAATAATAATAAATTAATAATAATAAAAATTTTAGTAAAATTAAATAAAACCAAATGTAAACGAAACGAGAGCAGACTCTTCCCCCCCACAATATTTAGTAAATATTTTTCCCTTATCCTCCGGGGGGCCGTAAAAAGGGGCTGGGTGGTGTAGGTGCTCAGTCCCGGGAAGTTGAACCACCAGAAAAGGGGTAATCCGTTTCGCTGACACGGTGGGGGTGTCGTAGCCTTGTCAAAATGGTTTTGTAGAGAACAGCGGCTGTTAGTAAGAGGGCCCTTTCCTCGCACACCCCTCGAAGCTCAGTCAGAAGCAGGATGTAATTTTCCTGGGAAGGGATTGTGGTGTTGGTGAGGATGATAAATTAAGAAAAAAAAAATAATGATGATTGGTGTTATGGTTTTTGAAAAGAGGAAAAGGTTGATGTGGGGATAAAGATGATATGAAAGGGAGGTTTTGGGAGTCAGTTTGAGTGTTACAGCTGTTTCTGTTGAAAATTTGAGTTTTTCATTATCATAAACTTTATTGTGATATTATCATTATTGCTTTTGTTATTATCATTTTTTTTTGATATTATCTTTATTTGCATGATCATTTTCATTTTTTTTCTATTTTCATTATTTCATGATCATTTTCATGATCATCATCATCATTCATTACATTATCATTACATTATTATTATCATTATTTT
>NW_023664727.1:0-13538 GCF_015228065.2 Penaeus monodon
TTGTCTGTCCAAAGTTTGAGATGGGAAAAAATAATCCATACCCACTTAATAAATTTACTTTTTGTTTTTACACATAGATGTTCAAAAGGGCTTAATCCCCAAAGGGAGTCAGAAAATTAGTCCTTCTTATTCATTTTTTCCCCTTTTTCCCTTGACTTTTGGAAAGGGCCTTTTGCATTATTTCATTGCTTAAATGTTACCAAGATTTTAATAACAATGATAACAGTATTGACATAAACTGCATTAAAAAGAAAAACACATTTTCCCGCGAATTCACGTGGAGCCATGGGTTTGTAACAAAATTCACAAAAAAAAAAAAAAAAAAAAACATGGGACAGAACTAAATCCATGGTGGTTGGGATAAGAGCAGCCAACTTAATACTTTCATCAAAATTATGCTCCCTGTTTGAAGAGCATATGTAGCCAGGGCTCCACACTCCTCCAAATGGATGAACTATCATCCTGTAAATATCTGGGTCTTTGGGCATATCTTTGTCCCCAAAGAAATCGGAGAGCATGTCTATGTATCAATGTGACCTCCTGGAACATAATTTCAATATCACTCATCAATGCCACATTCTGCTTTCTAAACCCTTTGAATTACTCCAAACGATCTATTAGTCAAATCTGGATTTTGTAATACTTGCTTGGTGAGACTTCCCATGAACTCAGCTGCACAGTCAAACCTAGCGGACTTTTCAGGCTTATCATTCTCCACGTTAAATATGGAAAATACCATGTTAATCCAGGAAAGTCATTGATATTTTCCCTTTGGGCAGAACTCGAAACATAATTTCAATATCACTCATCAATGCCACATTCTGCTTTCTGAACCTTTGATTACTCCAAAGATCTATTAGTCAAATCTGGATTTTGTAATACTTGCTTGTGAGATTTCCCCCATGAACTCAGCTGCACATTTCAAACACTAGTGGGAACTTTTCAGGCTTATCATTCTCCCGTTAAATATGGATAAATACCATGTTAATCCGGGAAAAAGTCATTGATATCTTCCTTGGGCAGAACTTCAGTATACCCTTTTCCAATTAGATCTGAATTTCTTAAAAAAATTCAACTAAATAGGGATGGGATCTTCTTTAGCCTCCTCCTCAAAGACTCCTGATGTTTATCATCATGCTTTATAATTGCATAAACCAGGTGGATTGTGCTTCAACAAAAAAGGCAACTGAAAATGCCCATTAAATTTTCCCAGAGGCTTAAAATTTCTTGGTTTCCTTGACATACAATTGGTATGTTTACCTTCATACCCATCAATAGCTATTTTTTTTTTTTACTAATTGAATGGACAAACATTTTTGCTGCTGGTTTTTGTCAAAACTTCCTCGTCCATTTTTACATTAAAAATTGCTCCTCGAGTTGTACACCTGTCTTTGTTTTGTCTTAGTCTCGTCCAGAGATGGAAATAATAATGATACTCATTCAAAGAAATCTGCTAACAATGTGAATTCTGTTTTTCATTTATTATTATTAGTAGTAGCAGATAACTTTATAGCTTATTTTCTAAAACGGTTTTGTAATGAAAAGGTAATCTTTTTCCCAACTTCAATGACTTTAGCTGATATTACATCAATTTCGTGTCCCAAAGGGCCCTTTAAAAAGTTTCTACACAATTCCTAGATCATCAGCTTAATTTGATAACATGAGTTTATTCTGAAGCTTTCAGATAGGCCCTTTAGTTACCTTTCTTTACCAAGCTTTTTTTATGTTCTTGCTTCTGGAAAGATGTGACTAAGCTGGTAATTATCAAGCAGACAACTTTAGAATATGCAAATGGTCATGAATGATTTTGTCCACAGACTCAACACTTATCTTGACATCTTGGACTAGCTGTAATGCTAACCTCCACTTGATGGATAGTGTAAATATTAAGGCAGGCTGCGGTCGCCCTGGGATAGAAGCCGTTTCTACAGATATTCAACCACACTTGAAATGTTTAATAACGTCTTATGATGGGGCATCCCCAAAAAGTTCTATTTTAACACTTTAGTGCAGCTTCACTGCTGTAGAGAAAACTAGTCCGAGTTAAAAGAATGAAATACGCGCATGACTTATAGAGATGTGTAAACATTTTACATGTAAAATTTCAGTGCACCACTTCGTCCCATGTCAAAGGAATAAGATCATGGCCTAATCCTTGTCTCCGGGGGAACCAAAGTTGGTGTTGAAAACTATCCAGCCAGCCGGTATGCCCAGCACAAGTGTATCGGTCTATTTACAGACCAACCTATGCCACTCGATGTTCAGAGGGAAACAGAAAAGCTTCCCCGTGGAGTTTATATGTAATAAATTATATAGAGCCATCTGAGTGCTTTATTCTGAACAAGCTGGAGTTTGCGTTTGTAGTGTATGCTGTTTGTGAGGCAAATGGTGTGTATGTGATGAGGGGGTTTTATCAGTGTTTTGTATAGATGAAGCTTTGTGCGTGTAGCCTCACTTTTAGATCAAAAAAGCGAATGTAAGGTTTGTCTTGCCAAGGCGGCATTTGAATTGATTTGGAGTTGGAATCGTAAGTAGGTATCATAGGTTAAACCAAGGATGGTACAAGAGGATCTGATATGGAGAGGCGCTTGTAGTCTATTGAAGGTGTTGAGGTAAATAGTCCTAAGGAGAAAGTTTTTGTGATCCCACAAAGAGAACTTTAGTTTTTGTCGCATTAGTCTTTATACGCCATTTGTGCTCCCATCTCGAGACGGTGTCGAGTTCGTCATTGATGCACTGAAAGACACCTGAAAGTGCATTGTGTCGAGTTAAGTGCGTACAGTCGTCAGCATAGAGGATAGTGAGTCTGCGTTTGTGGGGTCTGGAAGGTTGTTTGTGTATAAGGTATAGAGTTTAGGGCTAAATATGCTGCCCTGAGGTACTCCAGCATGCTTTGAAATGGTGCCTGAAACCTGTTTAAGAATTTTAGTTTTAATTTGCTGTCATCAAGAAAACTGTAGAGCAATTTGTTGAATCAAAGGTGGAAAGTTAAATTTTGTGCATAGCTTGTGTTTGAGGCCAGCATTCCAGACCGTGTCAAAGCTCGCTCAATATCTTTTGAGACAAGAACAATCTTTAGTACGGTCTTTGTTGTTGTTTATGTAGTTTGTGATGATGAGTGCGTCTTGGTCGAGCGATGCGAGCGAGAAGGTCTTCGAGTACCACCTTAGTTGAGTGATTATGATGTTTTTCGAAAATTTTCCTAACTCTCAATACCCTCTTTCAATTGGGGTGCAGGCCCGGGGATGGTAGGGCTGTGGTCGGAGCGCTTGGAGCCAAAAAAAATCATAGCTGTCTTCAGAGCTTGGACTTGAACTGAAAACTGTGGCGTCGTGACGTCGAGGAGTTCCTAGCAAAATCAGGCGGTGATGAAGGTCTTGGAAAGGCCCCCCAAGGAAGCCCCCCTTGCGCGGGGGGGGGGCTTGAGGCCCCAAGATTGGGGGGCCGGCCGGGGGCTACCATACGGGAGGGTCCCCAGTGAGGGTGAACAAAATGGCTTCCGGGGGGCCCCAACCTATGGAGGGGATGGTGCACCCCCCCGGTTCTCTCATCTTGGACCAGGGAGAACTCCCCACGTGTGTTGCCGTGCTGGCACCCGTAATCCAGGAGACAGGATCCGGGGATTTTTAGCGATGCTGCCGCTGCGCCCTGCAGCAGCAACACACCTTTTTGGTCCTTTATTCGGGGTTAGACGGTGGCTTGATCAAGGCCCGGTCAAGAAATCGGCTGGTAAAATTGGCGGGGGCAGCAGGTACTATTCAGTGGGCGCGCATAGGAAATGCATCAGTACGTAACAGTGGTGCGTAATTTCCTCATTCCCCTTGGGGTTTTGGGAGTTTTTGACCAAACTTAGCTTCCCCTCATTGGACTCCATGGGGGGTGGGGGGGGGGTGAGGAAATAAAAGAATTCTAATTTGATGAGTACTACAATTTTAAAAAGTTTTAGCTCTCCCCCTGACGACCTAGCAATCCCCCGCCCCTTTCCCTCTAAAACTCACATTCCCTGGAGTTTTTCCAGTTTCCCAAAAGGGCAAAAGGGGAATCGAATTTGTTCCCGGGCTCCCAAACCGGTAAAAAGGGGGAAAAGTCCTCCTCAATCCTTAAATCACCTGGTAATATGGGGTATTTCTATGGAAATCCCTATAGTAAAGACCATTGATGGTGTTCAACATGGATCTTATTTTTTTTAAGTACATAGGAAAATATTTTGAGGATGCAACGTGATCCTCGCATCACACCACAGCGGAGGGTAGCCTGATGTTGAGGTTTCGTCCGACGAGAGGACGTCTCGTGCGATGTGCAACATCCCGGGGGCTAAAGTTTCATGTTCTCTCCAAAACCCTAAATCGGGTAAGGGAATTGTTTTTCCCCCGAGACCTGATGAGGATTCTGAGGGAAATTGTTAGGGGAAAACTAGAGAATTTTTAATGTTGGAAAATCTTTTTAAGAAGAAAGTTGGGGTTTTGGGAACGTCTACACCAGCTCTCCTTTAATTTTTTAATACGTTGGCCTTCCAAATCTTTTAATTTGGCATGGTCCACCTAAAGGGAAAAACCATATGTCCCAACCCTATGCGGGCTTCCCCTGCCAGGGTTAGGGGGCATGGACCAAAACTCTTCCCGTTTTAAGAAAAGGGAAATCCAAGAATATTGTAAAGTGTGGTACGACAGGTCACAAGAAGATGACAACTGTCCGGGTCCAATATTGTTCCACTGAAAAGAAGCCATGAAGCTTCTTCAAGCAGTGAAAAAAGGTAAAAATTTGAGAAAAGAAGTATTATAAAGGGAGAAAGGGGAAAAGTTGTTTTCCAGAGGAAAAGCGACGTCCCCGTGTGCTTTTTGCACACCCAGGTAAACCCTTTTGCTTCGGTTTGGCTCATCCTCCTTCCCACCCCCCCTTGCCCCAATGCACTTTCCATTTACTACTACTTATCCCCACTTCTTTTAAACCTCAGCCCCCAAATTGCTGAAATGCCTCGGGTGAATTCCCCCAAAAACAAGTAGAAGTGAGGGTCTATTGAGGATTGATTGATTGTTTTATTTAAAATTGTCTGTGGGCGTCAACAGCAAAGGTCATTACAGCGAACACCTTTTTAATAAAATTTAGAATTTTAAAAAACTTTAAAAATCTATCAATAAATTTTACAAATGAAATAAATAGAAAAAAAATCAAAGCATAAATATTATCCTAGGATAAAAAGTTATTGCTAAATATTATGAAAATTTAAATTTTTTTTGAAAATATTACCCTCCCTAAGGAAAAAATAAGACCCCTTTGTCCAATCTTCCCCCAATCATTTTTCGTGTATATGGGGAGACAAGTCATACGTTTTTGGCTGAGAATGTTGCACATCTTTCCACTACAGTTGCCCTTTAATGGCTTTTGGGCATCCCTCACAAAGTGCTTGATTTTAGAAATCATCGGCCTGAGTCAGTCTCGTGTGCCCGATCTATCTTTTTAAATTTAAACTTCCACTTTTCGGTTGGGATGGATGCTGGTCACCCAACTGCCAAGATCTCTCAAATTCCGGTTTGTTTCTAGGGGTTTGCCCCCATTTTCCCCCCATCTATCACAAGACAACTCCTTATGGGGTTTTCAGGTCGGTATGGGGGAGGGGAAAAACAAAGATCAAAAGGCTGAGTGGCAGCTCCCTTTGGGCCTTCGATCGCTCCCTTTCCCCATGATACCAACATGTATGGCACCCCCATAAGTTACTTTTTTGTTTTTACATCAATGCAAGCCTTCTTGAACCCCCCTCACTACGGGGATGGGATATTTAAACCTTGTTGCTGCAAGCACTACGAGGTACAATATATTCCAACAGAAGGGTTCGTAAGATCCTGCATTTTAACGCTGCAAGGAGGGCATTAATCGCAGGGAAGATCGAGGCTTCTAGAAAAAAGACTGCCAGAGCAGTCCCCTTTTCCGCTACTGTGCAAAGCCCCCCCCTTTTTCAGATTTCAACCCATCTGTATATATTGCTCTGACCCTTGGTACTTAGAAATGTGCTAAAAAATCTTTCTCTGACTTCCTTCGTCTCTCCCCTTTCCCAAATTTCGACCAATCCGCTCGATTGATTAGTCCAAGGGGGAATTGGGGAATTCCAACCCAAAACCTTAGTGAGACTAAAATTAGCTCTTCCACTAGATTCCTCATTCCCTACCATGGGGTGGGCTTTCCTAAAGGACGAAAAAAAACCCAAATCTGGATTAGGAGATCCCGGAACCTTTGTAGTCTCGTTAAAATCTTTTCATTAGCCCCGGTGTAATAAAGAGTGGTTCCACTCTAGCAACAGGGACTCCACGGGGAAAACCTGAAACCCCCGTACAGTTCTGAGAGCTTCATTATGAACTAGTCCAAAACCCGGGAAAACTGGGAGTTGCAGATGAAAAAGCTTCACATCCATAATCAAGCTTACTACAAATAAGCGCTCGTAAAGCCGTGAAGCGTTGTGCAGCCCTGCCCCCCAAGATAAATTGAAAAAACTGCAAGTGCTTTAGACCCTTCATTTTTAACTGTTTGTGGAGGCCCCCAGAAAGTTTGAGTCAAAAATTAGCTCAAGTATTCACTTTTTGGAAAAATTTGCGGGGGTTTGCTCCTAAATAGGGGGAAGGATGGAACTTTTCTCGTTTGTGGAAATGTTAGCCATGGTCTTGCTTGGAGAAAATTAAACCCTGATATTTGCCCAGTACGCCTGTTTATTGCAGTCTGCATGGCCCTTTGCACATCCTGTAAGTTTCCCTCCTGACGTAAGTGAAAATTTTTCCCAATACGATTCATGAACAGCACTTGGAAAAACCTTTACAATTTTTAAAGCAAGGGAAACAGGGTCACATTTAAAGACACTCCCTTGTGGGCCCCCTTCCCAAAGCGACCTTCCAGGTTAAAAAAAACTGTTTCCTACCCAACTTAAACTTCCTGTCAGCAAGGAAGCTTTGATAAAAGTAGGTAATGCCCTTTTAAAACCAATTCATACGCGTCTGAGTATCCATTTTCCCAAATAGTATCGAAGCCTTTTCAAGGTCAAAGAAACTGCTATCATGTGACCCCCGGGCAAAGGGAATTTTTGTATAGCAGTTTCCAAACCTTACAAGTGCATTTTGGGGTTGAATTAATTTTCTAAAGCCATTTGATATGGGGTCAAAGTTTTTTTTTTCCCACAGCCAGCCAACCCTGAATTTACCATTTTCTCCATACTTGCAGTGCCTGGTGGAAAAAAATTGGGGCCCTGTTTTCCCTGGGCAAAAAAGATTTTTTGCCAGGTTGGGAACGGGAATGTTTAAAGCTTCTCTCCATGTGGATGCACTGTGCCCCCCTCTATAGATCCATTAAATAGGTCTAAAAAGGAACTTCGGGAATCTTGAAGTAAATATCATTTGTATGGGGAAAACCGCCCCTTTTGGGGGGTCTTACGGAAAGGGTGCAAAACAAATCCATTTCCTTGCGCAAAATGGCAAATTGTATGGGAATTCTCTGCATTCCTGCTGAAAAACGACACGGTGTTTTCTTTTTCCGCCCAAAATGAGTCGAGCAGTTAAATGCCCAAGGAATCTTGCCATGATTTAGCTACCCTTTTCAACTCTTTTTTATCGTGATGATTATGCCCTTATCTTCAGAAAAAGGTTTTTACATGGATAGCTCTTTTTCCCGATCTTTCGCCCTTGTCCCATACCCCTGTAAAGGGGGTCCCCGAGTTAATGAGGGGACATACTGTCTCCAGCATCCGTCTCCTTCTTAGCACCACTTGGCCTTGGCTCGGTCTTCTTGTAATTGATCAAGGGTTTAAATTTTGGGGGGTCGTTTTTCATTTGCCTTTATGCAGCTTTTCTTCTTCTGACACTTGTTTTGGGATCATCAACCACCATGGGACTGGAGGTCACGGTAAAGGGCCCCTACTTTTGGGGAAGGATGCTTTTGCGAAGGGATCGTGGGTGAAGTGATTAACAGCTCTTTAAAACACTGGAAATCATTCAAGATCGTTGCAATACTTTTTTAAACTAAAAAAAATTCCCGTCCGCTTTTAAGTCGCCATCTCTCACCCTTTGGCGGAATACCATTCCCTCCCCCAAAATTATTGAAGTGGGCGCTTCCAGTAAGTTTTCCAGACCTGCCCAAGAAGTTCAACTGTGAATCAATGGCCTATTGATAGTCTATATTGGGGAATGGTCCCCGTTTAATTTGGGAAAAGTGTGGGGGTTCAATGTTCAGTAAAAATGATCTACTCTTAAGAAAAAAGACCAAAGGCCCCTTCTCGGGGGTTCAGAAAATTCTCCCCAAGGTGATGCGACCATTGAAATCTCCCAAAGTAGAAAAGGTGTGGCAACTGCCCAAGTAGATCTTCCAAAAACATTAAAAGTTCAGATTATTGGGAAGGTAGATGGATGCAACGTGTAAAGGGCGTGTCAAACTTACTCTCCAAACCTTCACCTGCAGTGTTTTCTGCAGGTGGATGGCCGGGAAAGGGAAAATCTTGACTACCTTATGTACTCCCCATGAGGTCCCTGTCAAAGGTTCCATAATGGGCTTGAACTTGGAAACCCCTCAGGAAAAAAAAGACGATTTTCCCTGGTCATAACCCTTGTAGGCTACACAAACTGGTTACATGAAGCTCTAGATGTTGGTTTTTTCCCATTTTGCATGAATTCCCTGACGTTTCCATGGATTTGGATATCCAGTTCTTTATATTATTTTTTCATAAGGTTTTTGGCACACCTGGGTCAAGGTTTGCCTCACCCTTTAAAAAATGTCCCCTTCCATGATTGGGATACCTTTTTTAATGGTTTTTACCTTGGGGCTAGTTTCCAAGGGTTTCCCCCTTTGGGCAGGGTTTGGATTCCTTTGCCTGGCCAAAGGGGGTGCCTGAGCCTTTGGGGTCAGGGGATTCTGCCTACAGCGGGCCCCTGTGGATTGGGGGCGCTGGGGCTGTCACGTTTAGGGCCCCTGGGCCTTAAAAGATGGTCCCAAAAACTCCCCAAAAGACTCCGTTTTTTGGGGGAGCAACCCCCCAAGGGAGAGTCGAATTTTGGGGCTGAGGGTTTAGAGGAAGGGCAAGGTGTGCTGTAAAACATGGGGGGGCAAGGGTTGGTGGGAAAGGAGGATGGGGAGAAACGAAGCAAAAACCACCCGGCTGTGCAAACAGCACACGGCACGCGTTTGCCCCCCGGAAAAAAACTTTTTCCTGCTCCTTATTACCAAAACTTCCTTTTCAAATTTTTATTTTTTCATTGCTTTAAAAGCTTTATGAGCTTCTTTGCAGTTAAAACATATTTGGCCTGGAATTTTTCATCTCCCGTGACCCGTTGTACCACACTTTACATAACTCTTGGTTGTACTTTTCTTTAAAAAAGGGAAAAATTGGCCCCATGCCCATAACCCTGGCAGTGGAAGTCCCCCATAGGGGTTGGGGAATACTTTCCTTTAGGTTTTACCATTTAACTTAGCCCAAATTTTGGATGGACCCAATGTGTTAAAAAAAAGGGGAAATGGGGTCGACTGTGCCAAAACCATCAAATTTTTTTTAAAACGTTTTTTTCTGCCATACATTAAAGTTCTCTATTCTTCTAACAGTTTTTTCCCGAATACTCATCAGGTCTCGGGAAAAGACAATTCCCCCACATGATTGAGGGTTTTGTGAGGAGAACATAACTTTTAGTCCAGGGGGGTTTCTATTGCACGCAGCGGCCTGCGGGGCAAACCCCAAAATATCAGGGTACCATCTCGCTGTGGGGTTTATGAAGGGTCACGTGAAAACTTCAATTTTTCCTATGACTTCAAAAATATCAGATCCATGATTGTCAATTTTCTTCATACTAGATACTTACTATATGAAAATTTTTTATTTTACCCGTTAAAATTTTTCCTTTTGGGCTGGGAGGACTTTTCCCCTTTTACCCGGTTTTTGGGGGCCCGGGGAAACCCTTCACCCATTTTTGCCTTCTTTAGTGAAAACGTGTGTGTTCCAAAAGGGGAAGGTCAGGGGATGCTAGGGCGTCAGGGAGAGGCTAGATCTTTGTAAAGTTGTAGTCTCTCAAATTTGGGAAATTTTTATTTCCTATCCCCCCACCCACCATGGGTCCAAAGAAGAAAACATAGTAGGGGTAAAAACTCCCACCACCACAGGGTAAGGGGAAATATACACACTCTATGCAGTAAAAGAGGCAGTGTGGGGCCTATGGCTACCCTGAAAAGGCCCGCTTACCCTAGCCATATTTTTCCACCCAAATTTACTTGACAGGGCCTTGATCAAGCCACCCGTCTAACCAGAAAAAGGACCAAAAAGGTGTTTGCTGCTGCAGGGCCAGCGTGCAGCATTTCTCAACCCCAGGACTCCCGTCTCCTGGTAAACGGGGGCACACACGGCCCAAACAACGTGGGGATTTCCCTGGTCCAAGATGGAATGAACCAGGATGGGTGTACCACCCCTCCATAGGCCTTGGTGCACCAGGGAAACCCTTTTTTTCATCCCCCATGGGACCCTTTCCTATGGGTACCCTCTGGTCCGGCTCACCGATCATTTGGGGCCTCAGCCCCCCCCGCGGCAAAGCGGCTTCCGTTAGGGGGTCCATGAGAGGGTCTTGCTTTGGTTTGATGAACCCGTACAGGACCCCCTTTTAAAGGGGATCCAGTCCATTAACCCCAGGTATTGGAAACCTGGACTCTTCTAAGTCCCTTTTCCCGGGGGTTTTATGGATTCTCACCTTGTATTTGAACATTTAGTCTCAAGCCATGGCTTTGGGTTTGGCTGCAGAGATCTTTAGTCTGCCCCACAAATCCTCGATCAAGGTCCAGACGCCTGGGGTTTACTTAGGCGTTGGTCCAGTGAGATGATTGCAAGGGTTTTCGTATAGGAAATGATCTTGCCCCCTTCTGGGAGCTGTATTTTGGGGTAGAGGACATTAGGGTGTTGAAAAGGGGTTTACTGGGACCCCCCCGAGGTGTTCCTTTTTTATGGCATGTGCTGTGATAGATACCTCGGAATCTGTTCCTGAAAAAATCCCCCCTATCCAAGCCGGGGCTTTCCTCTGATTCCCTTCTATCAGGCTTCCTAAATAGCAAGAGGACTTGCTGTTTAAAAAGCCTTTCCAGGTCTGGGAATACTACATAGAAGTGACAGTGCTGTTGTGCTTAAAAGGTGGAACGGGTTTGCCGTGCTCTCCCCCTTAAGACCCATAGGTGTTCAGGGGGGGGGGTCCCTTTTCATTGGAGTGGGTTTATACCATTCATTTTCCCAGACAGCTAGGAGAGAGAGGGTGTCCACCGGCCCCTTTGGTTTTTGTGATGCCCTTTTCCCAGCTCGGGGGTAGAGGGAAGTTTTCCAGGACCTGTTGAGAATTGCAGGAAATGCAAGCTCACCTCCAATCCTAGGTGTAAAAATGAACCCTTCAAACCGGGGGTTGTCAAAAAACTGTTTTTGTAGGTCTTATTTTCCCGAGAGAAAATAAATTGATTTAGGGGGTTTTTTGGTTTTTCTACACTAGTCTGTTAGTTTCTGCTTGAGCATCATGGTTTGCACCTGGGGGCGAGTGGTAGAGCTCTTTGGGCCCGTTACCACAGCTTTTAAAGGGGGTGGTTGGGTGGTAAAAGGACACCCCTTCCTCACTTTCCTGTTGATTTTTTGGGCAGTTTCCTTGGGCACCCCTGCTGCTTCCCTTAGGGGGCTAGGTTGTGGGGGGTTTCTTTGCCTTCGGAAAGTTCCCCTATACATGTTTTATTCTGTGGTTGATTTCCCTTAAACTGGTCATAAAATACCAGACCTCTTTACAACTCCCGGACCATGGCCCAGTTTTAGGTAAGTCTGTGAGGCTACTTGTTTTTGGGAATGATAAGTGTGGCCCAAACTTTCCTGTTTTTGTTCTGCGGGGGGTTTATTGCTTTTACGACAGGGGCCAAGATTTTTTTTAAAGGCTTGCCCTTTTTTTTTGTCTGTTTTTCCCTCTTGATTTGGTTTTGGCAGTAACATGCCTAATGGTCCCTTGGATAACTCATCACACACCACTAATTCTCTCCACCAGAGCCAAGAGGCCGGGGGAGTCAGGGCCCTCCCCTGACATCTTGGCTTTGGCTGTTGAAAAAGCGATCTTGGGGAAAATCTTTAAAAAAAATTGGTTATGTGATGGCCTGCCGATCCATGCCCTCAGAGAGCCAGGATTGGGGGGTGCGCATTGAAATCCCTCTATGATCACCCAGTTTGTGCATAGTAGCACAGACCTGGCTGAGTCAACCTCCACAGCCTGGCCTGCTGACACATTGTCAGGTGAGGGGGCCTCCACCGGTGCCCCCCTAAGGGAAGCCGCCTTGCCGGGGGGGGCTTGAGGTCCCAATGTCGGGGGCCCGGACCAGGGGGCTACCCATACGGGAAGGGTCCCCCAGGGGGGATGAAAAAAAATGGTTTCCTGTGCCCCAAAGGCTATGAGGGGGGATGGTGAACCCAATCCCTGGTTCATTCCATTTTGGGCCAGGAAGAACCTCCCACGTGGTTTGCGGGTTGGCACCCCGTATTACAGGAACAGGAGTCCTGGGGGTTTTGAGCGATGCGCACGCTGCGCCCTGCACTAGCAACACACCTCTTTGGCCCTTTATTCTGGTTAACGGGGGCTTGATAAAGGGCCCCCGGTAAAGTCAATCGGCGGGTCAAATATGGCTGGGGTCAAGTAGGCACTATTCAGTGGGTAGCGCTAGTTCCCCCCCCCTGCCATCAGTACTGTAAAAGTGGGTGGTATATTTCCCCATTACCCCCCGTGGCTGTTTGGGGGATTTGAACCCCCCAAATATGCTTCCCCTTTTGGCTCCATGGGGGGGGGGGTGGGAAAAGAAGAATTCCAATTTGTATGAGTACTAAAAATTTTCAAGACTAGCCCCCTCCCTGAGACCTAAGCAATCCCCCGACATTCCCCCCCTTGGAAATCACGTATTGTTTTTTTGGAACCTTTTCCCGCTTTCCCAAAGGGGGAAAAATGGGGAAACGTAAAGGTTCCCGGGGTCCCCAAAACCCGGTAAGAAGGGGAAAAGTCCTCCTCAATCAATAAGGGAAAACTTACCTGGTAAAAATGAAAAAAATTTTATATATAAGCCTAGTAGTGAAGACCATTGATGGTGTATCAAACATGGGTTTGAATTTTCGAAGTACTCGAAAAATGTTTAAGTATGCAAAGGATCCTTGCCCCCCCCACAGCGAGATGGTACCTATAGTTGAGGGTTTGTCACCCAAAGAAGGGACGTCTGCGTGCGTATGCACATTCCGGGGGGAAGTTTTTATGTTCTCACAAAAAACCCCCAATCAGGGAAGGGAATTTTCCCCCCTTTTCCCCAAACCTGATGGGTTTTTTAGGAGAAATGTTAGAAGAACAGAATTTTAAAGTAGTGGGGAGTAAAAAGGTTTTTAAGAAGAAATTTAGGTTTTGGAAAAGTCGACACCCGCTCTTCTTTAACTTTTTTAAAACGTTAGTCCTTCCAGAATTAGGTTTTAAGGGTTTGCATGTACCCCAAACTCAAGGTAAAAAACCATATGTGCCCAACCCATTTCCTGCCCTTCCCAAAAC
>NW_023664728.1:0-13537 GCF_015228065.2 Penaeus monodon
GCGGGATAAACCACGTTATATATATAACTATGTATTATGTACAGTAAATTTTTTGGCATATCTAATAATTAAGATAATAGTAATAATAATAATAATAATAATAATAATAATAATAATAATAATAATAATAATAATATTAAAATGTAATCAAAATTCTCTTTATTCCACTTTTATCATCATTATTGTTATGATTAATACAATTCTGGTAATTATTATCATTATTACCTAATAATTGCCGATATCACCAAAGAAATCGAAAAAACGTCATTTTGGAGTATACTCTCAGAAGGCTATATTTCGCTAGATTTGCAGCTTTTTCGACTTTTGGGAATGTAGCATTATTATTAATACTTATACTTATTATTATTATTGTTATTATTACAGTTATAATAGATTTTTTGGCAATAATACTAATAATTAAGATAATGGTAATAATAATAATAATAATGATAATAATAATAATAATAATAATATTAATAACATTCAAATGTTATCAAAATTCTCTTTATTCTCACTTTTATCATCATTATTGTTATGATTAATACAATTCTGGTAATTATTATCATTATTACACTAATAATTGCCGAAGTCACCAAATAAATCGAAAAAAACTCATTTTGGAGTATACTCTCAAAAGGCTATATTTCGCTAGATTTTGCCGCTTTTTCGACTTTTGGGAATGTTTTTCCTATACCTTTTTATATTATATATGGACACAATTCCTGTTATTATCATCATCATTATTATGATTATCATCATTATTATCGTTATCATCATCATTATCATCATCATCATTATTGCAATAATTATCATCATTATTGCAATTGTTATCATTATTATTGCAATTATTGGTGTTATAGTATATATTTTTGCAATAATACTAATAACCACAACAATAATGATAGTAATAACAATAATAATAAAAATAATAACGATTTTATAATAATTATTTATATCATTATCTTAATTAGTATCGTTATTAATGTAATTATTACTGTTATAATAATTATTTTTGCAATTATACTACAGTACAAATAATAATAATGATAATAATAACAATAATAATACTAATAACAATATTATAACCACTAGCATTATTATTATATTATTATTATAATAATGCTAGTGGTTATAATATTGTTATTAGTATTATTATTGTTATTATTATCATTATTATTATTTGTACTGGTAGTATAATTGCAAAAATAATTATTATAACAGTAATAATTACATTAATAACGATACTAATTAAGATAATGATATAAATAATTATTATAAAATCGTTATTATTTTTATTATTATTGTTATTACTATCATTATTGTTGTGGTTATTAGTATTATTGCAAAAATATATACTATAACACCAATAATTGCAATAATAATGATAACAATTGCAATAATGATGATAATTATTGCAATAATGATGATGATGATAATGATGATGATAACGATAATAATGATGATAATCATAATAATGATGATGATAATAACAGGAATTGTGTCCATATATAATATAAAAAGGTATAGGAAAAACATTCCCAAAAGTCGAAAAAGCGGCAAAATCTAGCGAAATATAGCATTTTGAGAGTATACTCCAAAAATGAGTTTTTTCGATTTATTTGGTGACTTCGGCAATTATTAGTGTATAATGATAATAATTACCAGAATGTATAATCATAACAATAATGATGATAAAAGTGAGAATAAAGAGAATTTCGATAACATTTGAATGTTATTAATATTATTATTATTATTATTATTTATCATTATTATTATTATTATTACCATTATCTTAATTTTAGTATTATTGCCAAAAATCTATTATAACTGTAATAATAACAATAATAATAATAAGTATAAGTATAATAATAATAATGCTACTTTCCCAAAAGTCGAAAAAGCTGCAAATCTAGCGAAATATAGCCTTCTGAGAGTATACTCCAAATGACGTTTTTTCGATTTTTTTGGTGATATCGGCAATTATTAGGGTAATAATGATAATAATTACCAGAATTGTATTAATCATAACAATAATGATGATAAAAGTGAGAATAAAGAGAATTTTGATACATTTTAATATTATTAAATTTTTATTATTATTATTATTATTATTATTATTTTTATTATTATTATTACTATTATCTTAATTATTAGTATTATTGCCAAAAAATCTACTATAACTGTAATAATAACAATAATAATAATAAGTATAAGTATAATAATAATAATCTATGGGTGCTTTCATCCGGCCCTCGAATCCCTCCTCCATCTAACCCTTCCATTCCTAGGCGTTACCGTGAGGCCCTTCAAAGCCTGCGCAGGGAGGACGTCACCATTCTGCTCTCTGACAAGGGCAAATCGGTGGTGGTCCTGGGACCGTGCCTCTTACCTGCAGAAGGCCCAGGACCTGTTGGATGACGCCACACTTATGCTCCCTGACTAGTGACCCCCGTGATGCATTGCTGCTACCTTCCACCGTCGAAAGAGATAGCAGCCTGTTTTCCGGAGGCGAATCTATACCAGAGGTTCAGGGTCATCAACCTCGACTCCCTCATTTCCATGGGTTTCCTAAAACCCATAAGCCGGCCATGCCTCTGCGCCCCATCATCTCCTCCCGGGGATCTGTGACGCACCCTCTGCTGCCTGGCAGGCAAAGTGTCTCACTCCCCTTCTTGGCACCTTCTCTTCCTGCTCACCTGCGCCACTCTCAGGACTTCATCTCCCGCGTTCGCGGAGCTTCACCGGTGACCATGATGAGCTTGGACGTTGACTCCCTGTTCACCAAGGTCCCGCTTGATGATGTCCTGGCTTTCCTCCAGAGGAGACTCCCCGCAGAGGATCCTCGTCTCCCTCTGCCACCGACGCCTTCCTCCAGCTGATTCGTCTGTGTGTGGATTTAATTCCTTTTCTTTCGAAGGTCGTTTTACTCTCAGACGTTCGGTGTTGCCATGGGCTCTCCCCTCTCTCCAGTCCTGGCAAACTGTTCATGGAATTCTTCGAGTTGAGCTTCTCCCTTCCATCTCCATTCGGCCGTCGATCTGGCTGAGGTATGTCGACGACGTCTTTGCTCTCTGGTCTCATGACCCTGCTCTTTTTTGGGTTTCCTGATGCAGCTGAACTCTCTCTCTCCTTCCATCCGTTTCAAGGTGGAATGGGAGGTTGACAATAGGCTCCCTTTCTTGGACCCCTTTAGTCCATCGCTCTGCTGACCACTTCTCCTTCTCCATATACAGGAAACCCATGCATAGCGGTATGTACATACACTTCTTCTCATACCACCCTCTCCATGTGAAGAGAGGTGTTTCCACCTCGCTGTTCCTTCGCGCCCTCCACGTCTGTGACCCCCAATACCTGGATGGAGAGATCGTCTTCCTTCGTCGCTCTTTCTCCAAACTGGGCTACCCTGGCCATGTTCTCGATGCCGCGTTATCCAGGGCGCGGCGTACCTTCTATCACGACTCTCCTCCTAAATTGACTCCTCATTTGCCCGTCCTCAGCCTGCCTACACTGAGGAAATTTACTCTCTCCGTCGCCCTCTTCACCCTCTCAACTGCAGGCTGATCTTTCGCCAGGTGAACACTCTCCGTCGCAACCTGGTCCATACGAGCCCTCCTCCTCCGCGAAGGTGGGCACCTATGCTGTTCCTTGTGCCTCCTGTGACAAGCAGTACTTTGGCGAAACAGGCGCCAGTCTTACCAAGCGTCTGTCTCAACATAAGTACGCTATATCCAGGGGACACAACAATAACGCCCTCTTTTGCCATCAGTGGGACACTGGCCATCAGATGGACTGGTTTATCAGCGCGGATTGTGTTTCCTTCCGCCGATGTCTACTCCCGCAGACGGTGGAGTCTTCCTTTATAAAGCTGCTGCCTAATTTCAACTGAACAGCGGCTTTTCTCCTGCTGACAGCCTCCTTGCTTCCATATCCTCCGCTTCTACCGTATGCCGGCCACCCGGCGCATAGTCAGCCCGATTCTCCGACCTGATGTGACCTTCCTCTGCTCCCGTTCGTCTGTCCTCACCCGCCCGTGTTCCCCCGTTGCCTCTCCTCTCTCTCTTTATACCCTCCCTCTCCCTTTCCTCTTCAGACCTGAAGATGGAATCTAGGTGGATTCGAAACTGTAGTCTCATTTTCAATAAATCTAGTTTTTGTATTGTGGTTTTTTTTCATTGTATCAGCACAGAAGAGTGTTTTGCTATTCATAAGTATAGGTATAATAATATAATGGTAGGCTTATAATATGTTATTAGTATTATTATTGTTATTATTATCTTTATTATTATTATACTGGTGGTATAATTGCAAAAATAATTATTATAACAGTAATAATTACAGTAATAACGAACTAATTAAGATAATGATATAAATAATTATTATAAAAACGTTTTTATTGTTATTATTATTGTTATTACTATCATTATGTTGTGGTTATTAGTATTATTGCAAAAATATATACTATAACTCCAATAAATTGCAATAATAATGATAACAATTGAAAAAATGAAGATAATAATGATGATAATGATGATAATGATGATGATAACGATAATAATGATGATAATCATGATAATGATGATGATAATAACAGGAATTGTGTCCATATATAATATAAAAAGGTATAAGAAAAACATTCCCAAAAGACTAAAAAGCGGCAAAATCTAGTGAAATATAGCCTTTTGAGAGTATACTCCAAAATGACGTTTTTTCGATTTATTTGGTGATTTCGAATTATTAGGTAATAATGATAATAATTACCAGAATTGTATTAATCATAACAATAATGATGATAAAAGTGAGAATAAAGAGAATTTTGATAACATTTGAATATTATTAATATTATTATTATTATTTATCATATTATTATTATTATTACTACTACTATTATTATTATTTTATTACTATTATCTGAATTATTAGCATTATTTCCAAAAAATCTATTATAACTGTAATAATAACAATAAAAACGATACTAATTAAGATAATGATATAAATAATTATTATAAAATCGTTATTATTGTTATTATTATTGTTATTACTATCATTATTGTTGTGGTTATTAGTATTATTGGAAAAATATATACTATAACTCCAATAATTGCAATAATAATGAGAACAATTGAATAATGATGATAATAATTGCAATAATGATGATAAATGATGAATGATGAATGATGATAATGATGATGATAACGATAATAATGATGATAATCATGATAATGATGATGATAATAACAGGAATTGTGTCCATATATAATATAAAAAGGTATAAGAAAACATTCCCAAAAGACTAAAAAGCGGCAAAATCTAGTGAAATATAGCCTTTTGAGAGTATACTCCAAAATGACGTTTTTTCGATTTATTTGGTGATTTCGGGAATTATTAGGGTAATAATGATAATAATTACCAGAATTGTATTAATCATAACAATAATGATGATAAAAGTGAGAATAAAGAGAATTTTGATAACATTTGAATATTATTAATATTATTATTATTATTATCATTATTATTATTATTTTACTACTACTATTATTATTATTATTATTATTATCATTATTATTATTTGTACTGGTAGTATAATTGCAAAAATAATTATTATAAAATTAATAATACAGTAAAACGATACTAATTAAGATAATGATATAAATTATTATAAAATCGTTATATTGTTATTATTATTGTTATTACTATCATTATTGTTGTGGTTATTAGTATTATTGGAAAAATATATACTATAACTCCAATAATTGCAATAATAATGATAACAATTGCAATAATGATGATAATAATTGCAATAATGATGATAATGATGATGATAATGGATGATAACGATGATGATAACGATAATAATGATGATAATCATGATAATGATGATAATAACAGGAATTGTGTCCATATATAATATAAAAAAGGTATAAGAAAAACATTCCCAAAAGTCGATAAAGCGGCAAAATCTAGCAAAATATAACTTTTGAGAGTAAACTCCAAATGACGTTTTTTCGATTTCTTTGGTGATTTCGGCAATTATTAGGGTAATAATGATAATAATTACCAGAATTGTATTAATCATAACAATAATGATGATAGAAGTGAGAATAAAGACAATTTTGATAACATTTGAATATTATTAATATTATTATTATTATTATTATTATTATTATTATTATTATTATTATATTATTATTACTATTATCTTAATCATTAGTATATTGCCAAAAAAATCATTATAACTGTAATAATTACAGTAATAACGATACTAATTAAGATAATGATATAAATAATTATTATAAAATCGTTATTATTGTTATTATTATGTTATTACTATCATTATTGTTGTGGTTATTAGTATTATTGCAAAAATATATACTATAACTCCAAAAATTGCAATAATAACAATTGCAATAATGATGATAATAATTGCAATAATGATGATAATGATGATGATAATGATGATAATGATGATGATAACGATAATAATGATGATAAACATGAATAATGATGATGATAATAACAAGAATTGTGTCCATATATAATATAAAATAGGTATAAGAAAAACAATCCCAAAAGTCGAAAAAGCGGCAAAATCTAGCGATATATAGCCTTTTGAGAGTATACTCAAAATGACGTTTTTTCGATTTCTTGGTGATTTCGGCCATTATTAGGGTAATAATGATAATAATTACCAGAATTGTATAATCATAACAATAATGATGATAAAAGTGAGAATAAAGAGTAATTTGATAACATTTGAATATTATTAATATTATTATTATTATTATATTATTGATCCACCGAGGAACACTAGCCGCCCCGGCTAGTGTTCCTCGGGTGGATCTTGCTCACCTGTCATCAGTTCAACGTGAACAGCTCATCCAGGTACTTGATCGTTACCCGGATCTGTTAACGAAGGGCTGCCTCCGGGTGTGGTGCCACACATGAAGCATAGAATCAAAACACGGACGACCAACCTGTCCGTGCGAAACAATGGCCCTCCCGGAGAGTACGCGGCAGTACATCCGTGCGGAATGCGACAAGATGCTTGCAGACGGGGTGATTGAGCTTTCTTGTTCTCCATGGCTCTCTCCCGTTGTGCTTGTGAAAAAGAAGGACGGTACGACACGCTTCTGCGTCGACTACCGTGCTTTGAACGCGGGGGAAAACGGTTTCAGACGCATATCCATACCCAGGATGGACGCTGCCATTGATCAGCTGGCGGGTAAATCCTGGTTTAGCGTCCTCGACGCTAAAAGTGCATACTGGACCGTTGAGGTGGATGAGAGGGACCGAGAAAAGACAGCTTTTTCCGACGGCTCCCGTCTCTTTCAATTTTCGCGTATGCCTTTTGGATTGACGACGGCTCTATCGCTGCCGTTCTCAACCGGTGTTGGGCCACCACGCACTGGCATATCTCGACGACGTTGTGATATACAGCGCAGGGTTGAGCAGCACCTATCCCACCTCGATGCCGTGTTGCAGTTACTCGCTGGGGCGGGGTTCAGGCTTAACTAGCCAAGTGTCGCTTCGCAACCGACACTTTTCGTTTTCTTGGCCACCTGATTACTCCGGCCGGTGTTTTACCTGACCCCGATAAAGTAACAGTGATACAAGCCATAAAAACACCACGCAACCAACGGCACGTTCGCCAGTTCTTGGGGGCAACTGGTTTTTTTCGCAGGCACGTACCCAATTATGCAAGGGTCGCATCTCCTCTGACTCGACTCCTGAAAAAAGATACCAGATTTTATGGGACAAACCTCAACAGGAGGCGTTTGAACGACTTAAGCAAGTGCTTGCCACCGCACCTGCTTAATCCAGCCAAATTTTGAGAAACCCTTTGAGCTTCACACCGATGCCTCGGGCACGGCGATCGGTGCTTGTCTTATGCAGCTGGATAAGGATGGAGAACTCCATCCGGTTGCATTTTTTTCTCGGAAGCTAAGGGACGCCGAGACCAGGTACCCGACCATCGACCTGGAAGCTCTTGCTGTGGTCGAAAGCGTTAGGCATTACCATCCTTACTTGTATGGAAGACGGTTTCGTATCTTTACAGATCACAGACCGTTGGTATCTGTCTTCCGCAAGCCAACAGCATCGGTAAGGATGACGCGATGGGCACACGAGCTGACATTCTATGACTTTGAGCTTCTCTATAAGCCGGGTCAAGTCCACCACGTAACTGACTTGCTCAGTCGTCAGATCGCACCCATTGCTGACCTCGATAGTCCCTTACTGCAGCCCAATTTGGTGGAGCGTCATCAGCAGCTCATAGAGTATCTTGAGGAGGGCCGCCTTCCGCCGAGGCGTATCCCTCTTCCACTCGATCAATTCGAACTTCAGGACGAGTCTTATATCATGTTAAGTCCGACCATGAACGAGTCATGCTTCGGCTCGTAATCCCAAAGTCGCTGCGCGGCGCCGCTTTGGATGCGGTTCATGCCGTTCCGTCCGCCGGGCATCAGGGTGTCCACAGGACGTATCAGCGGCTACGGGATCATTTTTACTTTCCCGGGATGTTGGCCGCATCCCGAAGGTATGTCGCGTCATGCACGGCATGCCAGAGGAGGAAGGGGGCAATCGCCGAACGCCCCTTCAGTCCATGCCAGACGTCGTAGAGCCCTTCGAGCGGGTCTCCGCTGATATCCTCACACTTACCCCTTCGGCGCGTGGCAACAAGTACGTCCTTGTGCTGATTGACCACCTTACCCGGTTTGTTGAGCTGTTCCCATTGGCATCTAAGGACGCCCAAACTGTAGCAGATGTTTTTCTTGCAGAATTCGTTACTCGGTATGGTCCACCCCGGACCTTGTTATCGGATAACGGCCTTGAATTCCGCAACCGTCTTCTTTCCGACATCTGTCATCACCTTCAGGTGAAGTCGCTCTTCACCACAGTCTATCATCCGCAGGCCAACGGTATGGTGGAGAGGGTGAACCGGGTGGTCAAGGACGCCCTGAGCACGCTCCAGATGGATGATCCCGATGGTTGGGACGATCTATTACCGTATGTGAGGTTTGCCATCAATTCCTCCATACACCGGAGCGTAAATGACGTCCCATTGTACTTCTCACAGGTCGGGACAGTCATTTCCCGCTTGTGGGATCAAACCACGTGATCTACTCCGAAGGATGCTTGCCCTCACTAAGATCGAAACTCCGTGCAGCTCGGGTGGCCGCTAGTGAGGCCGCCCGAAAGGCTCGTGAGCGTTGGACCGCCGATCACGATCGAAGGCGGCGGGCTCGAGCGCGGGAGTATAACGAGGGGATCTGGTCTTCGTGCATCGTAGTGTTATCCTGCACCCCAGTCATGGAACCAGACCCCTGGGTCCCCGATGGTTAGGGCCAGTCCGGGTTTTGAAAAAGCTCGGACCCGTGGCTTATGTGGTGAGGAGACCGCATTCAAATGGGCAGGAAGTCACTCTGCACCCCAATAAATTTAAGGTGTTTCGGGTAAGTGCGGAATTCGTCCCCCGGACGACTTTCCCCGTTTGGGACGGCACTTTCCCTCCTGACCCGGAGCCTGACATGGGACCTTTACAAGATCCCGGTGCAGATGACCTGTGGATTCGGAATCCTCGGCCCCGTCATCGGTGGGGGTAGACGATGAGCCATGGGACCTGGGTCTGACTGGGACGAGTAATGGGCAAGCCACTCTTCTTATCTCCCGCTCGCCATTATCTTTTTTTTCAGAGCCCCAGCGGATTGCATGCTGTCCCTTGTCAATTACCAGTCTTTCCTGTAACATAACCCTGTATGGCTTGGATCCTAACACGCTTGCAGCCTGTTCTCTTTCAGAGCCTTGCCTTTATCCTGGCCGTGGAACCGGGATTAGTCTTGACCCGATAACACTTACTAATCCGTCTTTTCCTGCTAATCTAGCCATATTCAGTCGTCCTGTTTCTCCTACTTCTTTCTAATATATTTCTACTTTTCAGATCATCTCCAGATGGACGGCAGCCGGGCCAGCAGCCAGCTTCTGTTCTGTGGAGTGATCCTATGTCTGATAGTTCACACCCGCCCTTGAGCCACGCGGGATACTGTTTTCTCACCTCGCTGGCAGGGTCAACATTCTTCACCCTTGTCCTGGATGTCTGCAAGACCTTGTACAGATAAGAAGTTAATTTTTTTTTTTTTTGACCAAGCTATGCTTTGTCTTTAGGGCTCAGTCACGAGAGTCCTCTTGGAACGACTGAGACACCCCGATCGACAGTGTCCCGGAGCTGAGGTCGGTCTACGCTCTTTCCCCATGACGGGAACGTAGAGGTGGTCTTGTACAGACCTGTAGGAATCTATCTTTTCTACGGAGTATTCTTGTAAATAGCACCCTTTTCTATCGTCCTCTCAATCTTCTTCTCTACCTTTCCTATCCTAGTAGTATAGTACAACACCAGATTTTGGTTGACCTCACAGCGCCTTGGCGCCTTACACAATTTAACACTGTTATTGTTATTGGTATTTTTGTATTTTTGTTTGTGTATCTGTGCCAAGGGAATTGGAGTTCCACCAGCTTCAGCGTGCTTCCCATTTCGTTTTGTTCTTTTATTTTCTATGTTCTTAATCTTAAGGTGTTCTTTAGTTTTACGGTCTAGCCTTAAGGTCATTGTTTTATACTATTTAATCGTCGAGGCTCGTCTACTAGCTTCTCAGGGGCAACGACCGTCCAGAGCTGTTTCAGGACCGAACCCATGACTTGTCATCGCCTCCATGGAGGTCTCTTTTTGAGTAAGCTCTGATGATCCTTTTACAGGTCGTACTGAGAAAGCTGTAATTGTACATATGGAGATGTTACACCTCCCTCGACTTTAAGCCAGATCCTCCACTGGATCCTCTCGTTGCAGTAACATAAGGTTGTGTGTCACTCATGCACTTGGTAATGCAGTGTGAGTTAGAACACACCCGGGCCCAAAGAATAAAACCAGTATGTCTAATACACTCTTGTGTCCGCAGGGACGACGCTTCGAGGGCTTCCAAGGGTTCCGCCCCCTTCGGGTCTGAGGCGAACGTTCGCCAGCTCTCTTTTACACAGGTGCTGGTGCCAAGTTGACAACGACAACAGCTGATCTTCCGTACTGGCGTGAGGGCGTATCCTCCTGATGCCCCCACCTTCCGATGTTCCGTACTGGCGTGCGGGCGCATCCCCATGATGCCCCGCCTCCCGATGTTCCGTACTGGCGTGCGGGCGCATCATCCTGATGCCCCCGCCTTCCGAGATTCCGCACTGGCGTGCGGGCGCATCCTCCTGATGCACCCGCTTCCTGACGTTCTACACTGTGTGCGGGTTGTACCCTTCTTTCATACAACATTCACACCCCCATACACAACACACACGGTTCCGAACCTACTAATCGGGTGGTGGCAGCGTGCCGTAGGCCTGCAATCTTACATCTGTTCACTGCAGATGAATGTTTTCCCAAATAAAATCTATATTCTAGGTTGAGCCCGAACTCAACCAGACACATTGAAGTCTACTGGGTCTACGCCCTGCTACAATGATGATGATAATAACAGGAATTGTGTCCATATATAATATAAAATAGGTATAAGAAAAACATTCCAAAAGTCGAAAAAGCGGCAAAATCTAGCGAAATATAGCCTTTTGAGAGTATACTCCAAAATGACGTCTACTAGCTTCTCAGGGGCAACGACCGTCCAGAGCTGTTCAGGACCGAACCATGACTTGTCATCGCCTCCATGGAGGTCTCTTTTGAGTAAGCTCTGATGATCCCTTTACAGGTCGTACTGAGAAAGCTGTAATTGTACATATGGAGATGTTACACCTCCCTCGACGCCCACTGATTAATTTTAAGCCAGATCCTCCACTGGATCCTCTCGTTGCAGTAACATAAGGTGTGTGTCACTCATGCACTTGGTAATGCAGTGTGAGTTAGAACACACCCGGGCCCAAAGAATAAAACCAGTATGTCTAATACACTCTTGTGTCCGCAGGTACGACGCTTCGAGGGCTTCCAAGGGGTTCGCCCCTTCGGGTCTGAGGCGATCCGTTCGCCAGCTCTCTTTACACAGGTGCTGGTGCCAAGTTGACAACGACAACAGCTGATCTTCCGTACTGGCGTGAGGGCGTATCCTCCTGATGCCCCCACCTTCCGATGTTCCGTACTGGCGTGCGGGCGCATCCTCCTGATGCCCCCGCCTTCCGAGATTCCGCACTGGCGTGCGGGCGCATCCTCCTGATGCACCCGCTTCCTGACGTTCTACACTGGTTGGCGGGTGTACCTCTTTCATACAACATTCACACCCCCATACACAACACACACGGTTCCCGAACCTACTAATCGGGTGGTGGCAGCGTGCCGTAGGCCTGCAATCTTACATCTGTTCACTGCAGACGAATCTTTTCCCAAATAAAATCTATATTCTCGGTTGAGCCCGAACTCAACCAGACACATTGAAGTCTACTGGGTCTACGCCCCGCTACAATGATGATGATAATAACAGGAATTGTGTCCATATATAATATAAAATAGGTATAAGAAAACATTCCAAAAGTCGAAAAAGCGGCAAAATCTAGCGAAATATAGCCTTTTGAGAGTATACTCCAAAATGACGTTTTTGCGATTTCTTTGGTGATTTCGGCAATTATTAGGGTAATAATGATAATAATTACCAGAATTGTATTAATCATAACAATAATGATGACAAAAGTGAGAATAAAGAGAATTTTTATAACATTTGAATATTATTATTATTATTATTATTATTATTATTATTATTATTATTATTATTATTGTTATTATTATCATTATTATTATTTGTACTGGTAGTATAATTGCAAAAATAATTATTATAACAGTAATAATTACAGTAATAACGATACTAATTAAGATAATGATATAAATAACTATTATAAAATCGTTATTATTGTTATTATTATTGTTATTACTATCATTATTGTTGTGGTTATTATTATTATTGCAAAACTATATTCTATAACGCCAATAATTGCAATAATAATGATAACAATTGCTATAATGATGATAATAATTGTAATAATGATGATAATGATGATGATAATGATGATGATAACGATAATAATGATTATAATCATGATAATGATGATGATAATAACAGGAATTGTGTCCATATATAATATATAAAAGGTATAAGAAAAACATTCCCAAACGTCGAAAAAAAGGGCAAAATCTAGCGAAATATAGCCTTTTGAGAGTATACTCCAAAATGACGTTTTTTCGATTTCTTTGGTGATTTCGGCAATTATTAGGGTAATAATGATAATAATTACCAGAATTGTATTAATCATAACAATAATGATGATAAAAGTGAGAATAAAGAGAATTTTGATAACATTTGAATATTATTATTATTATTATTATTATATATTATTATCATTATTATTAATATTATCTTAATTATTAGTATTATTGCCAAAAAATCTATTATAACTGTAATAATAACAATAATAATAATAAGTATAAGTATAATAATAATAATGCTAGTGGTTATAATATTGTTATTAGTATTATGATTGTTATTATTATCATTATTATATTTGTACTGGT
>NW_023664729.1:2500-7500 GCF_015228065.2 Penaeus monodon
TCGTGAGGTGGACCCCACGTGCCTGACTTGACAGTCAGGACAGGGAAATAGATATACTACATTAGAACACAAATTAAAGTGGCATCTCGTAGGCTGTTTTAAGAAATTTGCAATAGAGTTAGAATTACTGAAAACAAAAGTGAATTTTATTTGCGGGTAATTGTTTTGTAGGAGCGTTTTTAATTGTTTTCTGACTTCAAAGCTCAATTTCCCCATAAATGGTAGTTTTACATATCTATGATCCCTTTTTACAGATGATACAACAGGTTGATCTGAGAATTTTTTACAAAGAAAAACCTTTGTTATTTTATCAAATAGATACAATGGGTACCCATTATTTGCAAAGAAGTTTTTTAGAAATTTAATTTCATCATGAAAGGTGGACCAATTGCTACATAGGTTATAGGCTCTAGTGATGAGTGTTTTTATGCTGTTGATTTTATAAACATATGGGATATTGCTGAGAAAATGAAGGCCGAGGCCAGTAAAGGTTGGTTTACGGTAAATACTGGTATGGAAGCGGCCATTAACATTGGTAACACAGGTGTCTAAAAAGGGTAGTTGGTTATTCTGTTGCATTTCACAGGTAAATTTAATACTTGGGTGTTTAGAGTTAAGATAATGTAAGAATAAATTTACATGCAAGGGGTCTTTGAACAATACAAATGTGTCATCAATATACCGACGGTAGTAAATGGGTCTAAATTCAAGTGGGCATTGTTTGAGCCAGTTTAGTTCGTGGTGACAGAGAAAAGCATTGGCATATGAAGGGCCAAGTGGGGAGCCCATAGCTACCCCGTCTGTTTGGGTGTATAGATCATTATCATATGAAAATACAGAGTGGTGGGCTGCAATAATGAGTAATTTTTTGAAACTCTCTTTTGTTAAACCAAATTGTCAAGGTGGGTGGTTTTTATATTGTTAGTTATAATATCAGTGGTTTCTAGAAGGGGGACATTAGTGAACAACGATTCCACGTCAAAACTTGACATAGTGACGGGTTGTTTGGGGTCTAGGGATGTGATTTCATTAGCAAAGGATGTGGAATTATCAATGCTATACTTATTGGAAGTTAAAGGAGACAATATGGGAACCAGAAATTTAGCAGTATTATAATTAAAGGTGCCAATAGATGAAATAATGGGTCTAAGAGGAATATTAGGTTTGTGTACTTTTGGGAGACCATACAGTAGTCCAGGTTGGGAACCAGAAGTAGATAAAAAATTATAGGTGTTTTCACCAATGGACGATTTAATCATCCGGAGAAGACTTTTTAGTTTGTCTTCGAGATACAATAAATGGGTAGATATATCAGTAGTGATCTTTTTTAATTTGGTATGGTCATTTAGGATGTTAAGCATTTTTTGGTGATATTCATGTTTGTTTAAGATGACAACTCCACGACCCTTGTCTGGTCTGGTGATTAATATAGTCTCATCATTCTTAAGCGGCTGTAGGGGTAACGTGAAAACTTCTGCATCATTAGTTTTAATTTGACGGGAGAATTTCCGGAAAGTGTTATTAGCTATAGTTGTTATATTGTTGGTGACATTGCTGAGAGTGTTATTGTAAATCTCAGAACTTTTTAGAACAATGCATAGCTTTTCAAAGTACAGATAAAATTTATGAAAGGAAATCATATTGGGGGGCATACAATAATCCAGTCCATGAGAAAGAATATCTTTTTGTTCCTCGGTAAGGATTCTATCCGAAAAATTGAAAATAACCTTGTTTTTATCCACTTTTCTCTTCACATCAATACCTAGTTTTAAAAGTTTTTTACTATGAATATTATCCACTCTGAGTAGTTTGTTATGGACATTGTTGTTGATCAGTCTAGAGATGCATATATGGTCTAGTGGGGATAATACAGATTTCAATAGTGTTAAATCCTTTTGAAGTTTTTTGGTGATGACAATATTTTTTTTCTTTTGACTGGTGATTTCTTTGTCTAGCAAGAAAAACACCAGGAGCGATATGTTATAGTGCTCTCAAAAACAGGGTTGTGTACACGGAAGTTGAGAAATTTAGGAATTACATTATAATTTCGGCAATAGTTCAGGAACTTGATGTCTTTCTGCAGTTTTTTGGAGCGGTAGGAGAGCTTCTCGGTCCTCCTAAAGATATCCAATGCCGTCTTGCCATATTTGCCTTTAATATAAGTCGTATGGGTTTTCCACATAGGCGTCGAATAGTCAATACGAAGAGGTAGACTAATACGGCCGTGAATAATTTCATGTTTATTCGCAAACGTTTCAGAGACCAGTCTTATCTCTATCATCAGTGCTGCAATGGTGAACCAAAAAATAATATGCATTAGACAACAGAACTATACTAATTAAAGAGGTTCGCTAAATTTAAATCAAATATCAAAGAACAACAAAGTGAGCAAAAGATGAGCAAAACAAAAAAAAAAGGTATAGGTATATAGGACAAACAGGTATATACAGTGGAGAAAAAAACGACAAAAAACGAAAAACATAAGGAGAAAAGATATGTAAAACTAACCAAACATGGGTGATAGTCAGGGGGATGGACAACGTTAACTAGTGAACAAGGTGGTTGCGGTAGAGTTGTTGTTAAGCTCCGGTTTCATCTTTCGGATCAACAAAGATTCCGAGATCATGAGGTCTAGGCGGGAGGAATGAGAGGATAGAATTTTAACACATTGTGTGTGTGTGTGTGTGTGAAATATATATATATGTATGTGTGTGTGGTGTGTGTGTGTGTGTTTGTGTGTTTATATATATATATATATATATATATATATATATATATATATATATTATATAAATGTATATATTAAATAAATAAATATAAATATATATATATTCATATATATATATATATATATAAAATATATATATATATATATATATATATATATACATCATATGCGAGGAGGGCTTAGAGTTCAGCTTTCTCAGGGCTTGGTAGGCAGGGCAAGGGTCATTTACCACAAAATGGCCTTCAACCTCCTCAGCAAGATTCCTGATGAACTGTTCCTTGTTCAAACTCAGCAGCGTCTGAGCCCTACGCACCAAGATCTGATTGCCATTCAGCCGAGGCATGCGACACGCTTTAGTGGCCTCCAGTATCTCCAGGGAGATGGAATTCTGACTTCCCATCGGGCGTATGCCAAAGGACTCCTGCACTGCTTCGAGTGTTTCACGCTTGTTCTGTAAATTGATCAGTGACTGCCATGATGAACCCACCTGGCACACTCCTCCTCCCTCAGTCTGTCCAAGTGAAACACCCTAGAGTGGCAACTGGAGGGACGAGGAGTTTTGAAGTGGACCCATAGGGTAGCCACTACCAGCCCATGGTCAGTGCCACAAAACTTGGCACTCTGGTAAACTCTACAGTTCTGGAGGATCCTCCATTGCATGCTAACAAGAATGTGGTCAATCTCCATGGCCACTATACCCTTATCACTATGTCCAGCAAAGCGGGTCGGAGCACTGATACCAGGAGCCAGAGATCCTCATTCTCTGGGGCCTAGCAAATTCCCAGAGAAGGAGGCTGTTCTCGCTGCTGGGATCAGCTCTAGAACCATGGGGCCGACAGACATCTCGTAGCCAGCTCGATCACAGCCGGATACCACATTGAAGTCGCCCAGAACAATGTGAATATCTTGCTGGGGGCAATTGTCTGCCACAGATGTGTGTGTGAACATTGGGTTCGTGAACACTGGGCTGAGTATTTTGAGCAGTTGTACCAGGTAGACCTCTAACAGTTAGCATGGATGTAAGTGTTATCAGAATACTTGTGCCAGACCCACCCATCAGTGAGGAACCTCCTTCCCTAACTGAGGTTAAGATGGCGATTCGAAGTTGAAGTGTGGAAAAGCCATGGGTTCATGTGATATCCCTGCTGAACTTCTAAAGGCTAAGGGTAACCTATGGCTCGAGGCATGCATGCAGTCTTGACTGCCATCTGGCAGTCTGGTACTATTCCCCCTGACCTGTTGAGAGGACGTGATCATCCCTCTCTGGAAGGGGAAAGGGGATCGTTGGGAATGTAACAAACTACTGTCCCATTACACTGCTCAGCATACCAGACAAAGTTTTCGGCCACATTCTTCTGAAACGGATCCGGGACCACCTACTAAGGCACCAGAGACTGGAGCAGTTTGGATTCACTTCTGGCAAGTCCACAATAAACCATATTCTAGCACTTTGAGTAATTGTGGAATGCCGTCGTGAGTTTGGTTGTGGGTTGCTTGCAGCCTACATTGACCTCAAGAAGTCGTTTGCCTCGGTGCATCGAGAATCGCTATGGGAGATTCTGAAACTTAAGGGAATTCCGACACAGATTATTGGCCTAATAGCAAGCCTATATACCGGTACTGAAAGTGCTGTAAAGTGTGGTGGGAGCTGTCAGACTTCTTCCCTGTTAATTCAGGGTTGAGGCAAGGCTGTGTACTTACACCAACACTTCTCAACCACTGCATGGACTGGATAATGGGCAGAGCTACTACTCAAAGTCAAAGTGGAGCAACATTGGGCAATATCAAGGTCTCAGACCTTGCCGATGATTTTGCTATCCTATGTGAGTCTATGGAGTCACTGGTGGCGGCTCTTGATACATTTAGCAATGGGGTGAAGCCCTTGGACTTCACCCCATTGTTTCCTGACCAAGTTTCAGGTCTTTGGGTGCCTGTTAGGGAAACCCATTCAGTTGATCCATGCTTGTGGTGAGGACGTTGAAGTCACAGAGAGCTTTGTATACCTTGGTAAAGTAGTCCATATCTCTGGGCTGTTAGACGAAGAAGTCAGTAGACGGACTGGTCTGGCAACAGGAACCATGAACTCAATCAACAAGAGCATTTGGAGATGTGTTACTATGCAGAAGGACCAAGCTGCGTGTCTTCAAGGCCCTGATACTACCAGTTTTGCTCTATGGAAGCGAAACCTGGATGCTATCTAGTGCCTTGGAGTTTCGTCTTGATTCCATTTGTAACAAGTCTCTTCGCGGGATCCTGTGTGGAGGAGGCCCGT
>NW_023664730.1:0-13535 GCF_015228065.2 Penaeus monodon
CGAATGGCCCAAAAATTTTAAATTTCTTTCATTTCTTTTTGTAAGCAGTTTTTTTAAATTTTCCGAAAACTGGAATTTAGGTTCTAAATTTAAAAGTTTTTACTTTAAGGGGATAGGAGGTTGGTTAAGCTTAAAATGTTTATTTGTTTAGGTAGGGAAGTTAAATTGGTTTTTTGGGTTTAAAATTTTGGGTATTTTTAATTTAATTTTGTTTTTTAAATTATTTTATTTTAGGTTTTATGCTTTTGGGTTTTTGTAATTTGGGGTTACATAATATGGTTTAATGGTTGGGTTTTTACTTTAAAGGGGAGTTTGGGAGGGGTTTATTTAATTTATTTATTGATTTGTTGGCCAATTGGTTTTATTTTTAATTAATTTTATTTATATTTTATTTTTTTGGGGGTTATAAATTTATTAAAACCCCCTTTTTGTTTTTTTAGGTTTTTGGAATTTGAAAAAGATCCCCTTTTCCAAAGCCCAAAGGGGAAAATGTACTTTTTTGAGAAGGGGAAAGGTTTTTTTTTAATCCCCTTATATAAACTTTTTTAAGTTTTTATTTGAATAAAAAAATTTTTAAACTTTTACTTTTTGCAAAATTGAAAAGATTTTTTTCCAAATGGGAAAGGGGTAAAAGGAAAAGGGGTAGGAAAAAGTAATTTCGGTTTAAATTATGGTAAAAAAAAATTAAAAACCTCATCTTATTCTTCCAACGTATTTTTAAAATTGGGTTGGAAATTCTTTAATAAAATTAAACCCAAAAAAATTAAAAATAATTTCTTTTTTAATAAAACAAATTCAAAAATGTAATTCCCTAAATATAACAACCCCAACCCAAATTTTTAAAAAAAATTTTCTTAAAAAAAAAACCAGCTAAACAAAAATTTTTTTACCTAATTTAACTATCCCCAACCCAACCAAATTTTTAATAAAAAAACCAAACTAACATCTTTTTTTAAAAAAAAAAAAAAAAAAAAAAAAAAAAAAAACTAAATAACCTAGCCTAGAATAGCTAAACCAAACCAAAACCCCAACTACCTAATCTAACTAATCCTAACCAAACTAAAAAGATATAGCCTAATCTAACTACCAACTATTTAAATAACCTAACAAATTTAAACCTAACCTAAACAAACCCAAACATAACCTAACCTAAAAAAAACAAAAGAACCCCCATCAGTTTTACTTTTCATGTTTTTTCCATCGGAAATCGTACACTGGAATTCTGACTTGTGTATATCCCGGGGACGCAAATTGAGGAATTAACGTAAATTGGATACAGGGAACAAAAATTTTTGTTTGAAAAAAAAATCATTGAACCGGTATATTTTTTAGCTTATCACTTTTCTTTGCAATATTTCAATCTTGAATTTCAAACTTTCTGTAAAGAGAAGAGTATAAGTTAATGAAATAATTTAAAAAAAGTTATTGAGAAGTTATTGCTTTCAAAAGGCATAACCCTAGAGTGTTTTTTAATCTAAATCCTTTGCTTTTTTGGTTTAATTTACGTTCCAAAAAAAAATAAGCAAAATGGTATGTATCAAATTGAAAATTAAGTGTAAAAGATTCTTTAAATTTAAATTTTTATTTTGGGGTTTTTTTAAATTTCGCTTGGGTTTGGGGTAGGGTGGCTAAGATGGGTTGGGGGGTTAGGTTAATTAGGTTTCCGCTAAGTTATGTTTATTACATTAGGTTGGGTTTTAGGATTACTATTTTCAGGTAGGTAAGTTTTATATTTGTTTAGGCTAATTTTGCCATGTTTTTTGATTTGTTTGGGTTAGGTTTTTGGGTCAATTTAGGGGGGGGTTTCGGTTAGATGATATTTATTAGTAAAAATTGGTTTCCCGGGAAAGGTTAATTTTTTATGTTTATTATTTTGGGTTGGTAATTAAAAAAAGCTGGAACTACTTAAGAAATAATTGCGATACAGTTTCTTCTTTTTTCATTATTTTTTTTCAATTAAAAATTATTTGCTTGTATATCTGTATATACCCCTCCCGGAGAAATCTATCTTCTTTGGGGAAATTTTTAATTTTATTATATTTAAATTTTAAATACGAATGCATAAAATTAATATAAGTTATATAAAAATTTTTATAATATATTAATAATATATTTTATATATAAAATTAAAATATATAATATAAAATATATATATATATATATATTTGTATGTATGTATGTTGTGTATATATGTGTATATTAAATATATAAATATATATTATATAATTATATAATATTATAATATTTATATATAATTATTTATATTTTGTTTATATATTTTATATATATTTTTTTTTGGGGGGGGATAATGCGAAAAAAAACACATGCCCAACTATTATAAGGTAAAACAAGATCTGTAAAAGGGAAAAAATTTTAAGTCTAGAATCTACAAACAATTTCATCGTCTTTGTATTTGAGTATGTCTCTTTTAGTTATACCCAATCTATAAAAAAAATTTAAAAAAAAAAAAATATTTTTTTACATACTACCCAAAATAAATTTTTTCGAAACTTCAAAAATCAACATTACATTGCTAACGTTTTTTGGGCTCCTTATACCTAAAACAAACTCCTTAGCCCAAACCAAATTAAACCCAACCTAACTCAACTTAACTTAGCCTAACCTAAACTAAAATTCCCAACCTAATCTTATATCTGCGAAATATAGCCCTTTTTAGAGGAGACCCAAAAAAATTTTTTTTTCCTTTATTTTTATGATTCTAGCAATTATTAGGGTAATAATATATAATTAAACCCGAATTTTTATTTAAACATGACAAAAATTTATTTAAAATGAGAAGAAGAATTTGGATAAATTTGATTTATTCATTATTACTATTATCATTATTATCATCATTATTATCATTTTTATTATTATTATTTTATTGTTATTTTTATATTATTATTATTAATTATTTTCTTATTATTTTATTATTTTATTATTATTACTTTAATTTTTTAGTATTATGCCAAAAAAAAATTTTAAACTGTAAAAATTTGCAAAATAATAAAAATAATAATTAAAAATACTATTTGTATAATAAATTTTTTTTTAAAATTTTTATTGTTATTATTTTCATTATTTTTTTTTCACTGGTATTAATTGTAAAAAATAATTATTTTAAAAAAGTAATAATTACAGAAAAAACGATATTAAAAAATAAGGGCATAAAAATGATTATAAAAAATTTATTATTGTTATTATTTTGCTATTATATTATTATTGTTTGTTATTAGTAAATGTAAAAATATTTATAAATGCAAAATTCAATAAAAAAAATAAATTGCAATAATGATGTAATAAATTTCAATAAGGATAAATGAAATATAAAATGATATATGATGATAAAAATAAAAATGTGTAAACTGTAAAATGATATAATACAGGAATTGTGTCCCTTATAATAAAAAAAAATAAAAAAAATAAAAAAATCCCAAAGGTCGAAAAAGCGGGAAAATCTAGCGAAATATACCTTTTTTAGAGTAAC
Source organism: Penaeus monodon (assembly GCF_015228065.2). Taxonomy (NCBI): domain Eukaryota; kingdom Metazoa; phylum Arthropoda; class Malacostraca; order Decapoda; family Penaeidae; genus Penaeus; species Penaeus monodon. The sequence continues at coordinate 3,488 of NW_023664730.1, forward strand.
TCCAAAAAGAAAAGTTTTTTTTCCTTCATTTTAAAGATTCTGGCAAATTTTTAGGGTAATAAAGTAATAATTACCGAACTCATTAATCATGACAAAAATGATGATAAAATGAGAATAAGGAATTTGGATAAAATTTGATGATTATTAATATTTTTATATTAATTATTTTATCATTATCATCATCATTATTATTATTATTATTATTATTATTATTATTATATTATTTTTTATTACTTTAATTTTTTTTATTTTCCAAAAATATTTATACGCAATAATAACAATAATAATAATAATAAATATATTTATAATATCTAAAATTTTTATAATATTGTTTTTTCAATAATTTATTTTTATTATTTTCGTTATTATTATTTTTACTGGTAGTAAATTTAAAATATTATTATAACATTGATTTCAGTAATAACGATACTAATTAAAAAATGATAAATAAGTTATAAAAAAGTTATTTTTGTTATTATTTTGGGTTATTTAAAATTATTATTGTATTTTTATTAGTATGATGAAAAATTATTTAATTTTAATAACAATAATGTGATAATAATTTCAAAATGATGTAATAATTGCAATAATGATGTAATATGGATAAGGATAAAGAGATAAAGAGATGATAACGATAAAAATATGATATCTGATTATAATGATGATAATAACGGAATTTGACCCTATAAATAAAAAAAATAAAAAAAAAAAATCCCCCAAATCGAAAAACGGCAAAAAATAGCGAAAAAAAAACCTTTGGAGTAGATCCAAATGACGTTTTTTTTTTATTTTTTGATATCTGGCAATTATTTTGGGGATAATGAAAAAATTACCAAATTTTATTAAACATGCAATATTGGGGTAAAAATGAGAATAAAAAGAATTTGGATAAATTTTTTGATTTTAACTTTATTACTATTATCATTATTATTATCATTATTATCATTAAATTTTTATTATTTTTATTATTTATTATCATTATTTTTATTATTTCTTTAATTTTGTATTATTGCCAAAAAAAAATTATAACGTAATAAAAACAATAATATAAAAATAAGTATAATTATAATAATACTAATTGTTAAAATTGTTATTAATATTTTTTTGTTTATTATTATCATTATTTTTTTTTTTTCACTGGTAGCATAAAGTAAAAAAAATTATTATAAAAAGTAAAATTACAGTAATAACGATTTTAAAATAATTATATAAATAAAGTTTTAAAAAAGGGTTTTTATTGTTTTATTATTTTATTTATTATTTTTGTATTTTTTATATAGTTAAAAAAATTTTATCTGCAAAAATTCAATAATAATGAAAAATTGCAATAATGAGATAATTTGCAATAAAAGATAATGATGATAAATGATGAAAAAGGATGATAATGGATAATAAAGATAAAATTATGAAACATGTATATATTCTAATAACAGGAATTGTGTCCCAAATAAAAAAAGGTAAAGAAAAAAAATCCCCCAAAAGTCAAAAACCAAAATCTACGAAAAATAGCCCTTTTTAGAGTAGCTCCAAAAAGACTTTTTTTTTCCATTTATTTGATGATTCTGGCAAATTTTTAGGATAATAAATAATATTACCAAATGCTATTAATCATGACAATAATGATGATAGAATGAGAATAAAGAATTTGGGTAAAATTTGATGAAATTTTTTAAAATTTTTTACTTTATCATTATTTTATTTTTATTACTTATTATTTTATTATTTTATTATTTTATTATATTATTATTACATTATTATTATTATTATTACTTTAAATTTTTAGCATTTTTTCCAAAAAAAAATTTTTAACTGTAATAATCAAAAATGTAATAATAAAAAGTATAAATTTAAAAATACTAAATTTTAAAATATTGTTTTTTTATATTATTATTGTTTTTATATCTTATTAAATTTTTTTTACTGGTAGATAAAATTTAAAAAAAATTATCATAAAAGTAATAATTACGTAATACGATTTTAAATTTAAAAAATGAATAAATAATTTTTATAAAGTGTTTTTTGTTATTATTATTATTATTACTATTATTTTTAGTTGTTTTAGTATGATTAAAATTATTTTTAAATGCAATAAAATTTTAAAAAAATGATAATAGAATAATGAGATAATATTGCAATAATGATAAATATGAGATAATATGAAATGATGATAAAGATGATAATAACGATAAAAATGATGAGAAACATATAATAGAGAAATAAAAAGGGAAATTTTTTTTTCCCTTAAAAAAATAAAAAAGGGAAAAAAAAAAAAAATCCCAAAATCAAAAAACGGCAAAATCTAGCAAACAACCCTTTTGAAGTAAACCCAAAAAGCTTTTTTTCCATTCATTTATGATTCTGGCAATTATTGGGTAATAATGATAAAAATTACCCGAAAGCATTAACATGCAATAAAGATGTAGAAGTAAAAAAAGAAATTTGGGTAACTTTTATGATTATTAAAATTATTACTATATCATTTTTATATTTTTATCATTATTTTTATTATTTTATTATTTATTTTATTTTATTTTATTTTTTTATTTTACTTTAAAAATTTTTAGCATTATTGCCAAAAAAATATTATAAAAGTAAATAACAATAAAAATAAAAATAAGTTAAAATTTAAAAATACTAATTTTATAATTTTTATTTAAATTTTATTGTTTTATTATCATTATTATTATTTTTTTCTGGTATAATTTTTAAAAAATTATCTACAGTAATATTACAGTAATAACGATTTAAATTAAAAATGTATAAAAATTATTTTAAAATGTTTTTATTGTTATTTTTTTATTTTTTTACTATTATTATTATAGTTTTATTTTATAGAAAGAAAAAAAATATTTAACTGCAAAAATTTCAATAATAAAGATAATAATTAAAAAATGATATAAAATTTCAATAATTTGATTGTGTGATAATGAGATAATGAGGTAAGATAATAATATGGGAAATGATAAAAATATGATAAAAACAGGAATTGTGTCCTAATAAAAAAAAAGGTAAAAAAAAAAAAAACCCAAAAGTCGAAAAAGCGGCAAAATCTGCGAAATAAGCTTTTGAGAGTAAACCTCCAAAAAACTTTTTTCCATTCATTTAAGTTTCTGGAAATTTTTAGGGGAATAAAATAATAATTATCAAAATTTTATTAAACTGACAAAAATGGGAAAAAAGTGAAATAAAGAAATGTGATAACATTTTATGATTATTAAAAATTATTATATTATTATTATTAGTTATCTTATTATTATTTTTTTATTATTATTATTATTATTTTTATTATTATTATTTTTATTATCATTTTTTTATTACTTTTTAATTTTTAGATTATTGCCAAAAAAAAATTATAAATGTAATAATAATAAAAATAATAATAATAAAAATAATATAATAAGTTAAATTAAATTTTAAACTATTTGTTTAAATTTGTTATTAAAATTTTTTATGTTATTTTTTCATTATATATTTTTACTGGTGATAATTGAAAAAGATTATTATAAAAGTAAAATTACGTAATAAGAATTATTAAAATTGAATAAAAAATTTATTATAAAAAGTTTTTTTTTTTACTATTATTTTTATTACTATTTTATTTTTATTTTATTAGTATAATGTAAAAATTATTTTAAAACTGTAATAATTGCAAAATTGATAAAAATTGCAATAATAATAATAAATTTCAATAATATATAATAGATGATATATATAAAGATATAAAGTGTGTAAGATAAAATGATGATAAACATGATATAAAGATGATAAAACAGAATTGTTCCATATATAATAAAAAAGTAAAAAAAAAAAAATCCCAAAATCGAAAAAGCGGCAAAAACTAGCAATTTGCCTTTTTAGTGTAAACTCCCAAAAGACTTTTTTTTTATTCATTTGATGGTTCTGGCAAATTTTATGGAATAATGATAAAATTTCCAGAATTTTATTAATCAGACAATAATGATATAAAAGTAGAATGAGAGAATTTGTATAAAAATTTGATGATTATTAATATTATTCTATTATTATTATTATTATTATCATTTTACATTATTTTTTATTATTATTATTATTATTATTATTTTTTATTATTATTATTATTTTACATCATTATTATTATTATTATTATTTTTATTATTATTATTATTATTATTATTTTATTATTATTACTTTAAATTATTAGTATTTTGCCAAAAAATAAATTAAACTTAATAAAAAATAAATATAATAAGTAAATTTAAAAATCTAATTAATTAATTTTTATTAATATTGTTTTTTTTATTATTTCATTATTATTATTTTCCCCCTATGTATAATTTAAAAAAAATTATTAAACGAATAAATTACTGTAATAAAGATATTATTAAAAAAATGATAAAATAATTATTTAAAAAAAGTTATTATTTTTGTTTTTATGTTTTACTTTATTATTTTAGTTTTTAATTTTTACATTATTATGTATTTTTAGTATAATTAAAAAAATATTCTATAACTTCAATAAATTTCAATAAAAATGATAAAATTTTCAATAATATGTAATAATTGCAATAATGATGATAATTGATGAAAAAGATATGATGATAAAGATGAAAAACGATAAAATGTGAAATCATGATAATATGATGAAAAACACGGAATTGTCTTCATATTAAAAAAAAAGAGGTAAAAAAAAAAAAAAAATCCCTAATCGAAAAAACGCAAAATCTAGCGAAATTGCCTTTTGAATAACTCCCAAAAAACTTTTTTTTCCATTTTTAATGATTTTGGGGAATTATTAGGGTAATAATATAATAATTACCAAATTCTATTAAACATACAAAATGAGAAAAATGAGAATAAAAAGATTTGGATAACTTTAAAAGATTATTTAAAATTATTACCTTTCATTATTATTATCATTATTTTCATTATTATTATTATTATTTTTATTATTGTTTTTTAATTATTTTTATTATTATTATTACTTTAATTTTTTAGTATTTTGCCAAAAAATTATTATAACTAAATAAAAACTAATAATAATATAATATAATTATAATATCATGTTTAAAATTTTTTTTTATATTATTATTGTTATTTTACTTATTATTATTTTTACTGGGAGTATAATTTTTAAAAATAATTTTATAACATAATAATTACAGTAATAACGTAGAATTAAAATAAGATATAAAAAATTATTTTTAAAACGTTTTATTGTTTTTTATTGTTTTACTATTATTATTGTGTTGTTATTTGTATGTTAAAAATATATATAATGCAATAAATTTCATAAAAATGATAAAATTGCCATAATGAGGGTAATAATTCAAAAAATATATAATATGATATGGGTGATAAGATGAGTAAAGATAATAATGATGATAATCATGATAAAAATATGTAAAAACAGGAATTGTTTCCTATATAAAAAAAAGTAAAGTAAAAAAAAACCCCAAAAGTCGAAAAAACGGAAAAAACTGCGAAAAATACCTTTTGGAAATAGACTCCAAAAAGACTTTTTTTTTTCCCTTCATTTTATGATTCTGGCAAATTTTTTAATAATGATAAAAATTACCGAATTCTATTAATCATGACAATAATGATGATAAAAAATGAAAATAAAAAGGTTTTTATAACATTTTATGATTATTGATTTATTTCTATTATCATTATTATTTTCATTATTATCATTATTTTTATTATTAATTTTTTTATTATTATTATTATTATATTATTATTATTTTATTTTATTGTTATTATTATTATTTTATTTTATTATTTTAAATTTTTATTTTACTTTATTATTAGTATTATTCCAAAAAAATTATTATAACGTAATAATAAAATAAAAATAAAAATAGTATAAATTTTAAAAGTAATTGTTATAATTATTTTTAAAATTTTTTGTTATCATTTCTTATTATTATTTTAACGGTATAAAAATTGTAAAAAAATTATTATAACATAATAATACAGTATAAAGAATTAAATTAAATAAAGAAAAAAAAGATTTAAAACGTTTTTTGTTATTTTTTATTGTTTTTAAAAATTATTATTATTGTAGTTTTTTATTATTTTGATGTAAAAAAATTTATAAATGCAAAAATTGCAATAAAAATGATATATTCAAAAATGTTAATATTGCAATAATTGATATGATGATGAAATGATATAATGATGATAATAATGAGTAACGTTTAAAAGATAATAACAGATTAAATGATAAAATAACGAATTGTGTCCTATTAATAAAAAAAAAGGGAAAAATAAAAAAAAAACCCAAATCGAAAAAAACGCAAACCCAGCGAAAAAATTTCCTTTTCGGAGTAATTCCAAAATACGTTTTTTTTTATTCATTTGATGATTTTTGGCAATTATTAGGGGAATAAAAATAAAAAATTTCCAGAATTCTATTATCATGCAAAAATGATATAAAAATGAGAAAAAGACATTTGGAAACATTTGATGATTATTAAAATTATTACTATTTTTTATTATTTTTATCATTATTATCATTATTATTTTATTTTTTATTTTTTTATTTTTATTTTCTATTATTATTTTTTTTCTTTAATTATTTATTTTTTTTCCAAAAAATATATTAAACTGTAATAATAAATAATAAAATAAAAAGTATAATTATAATAATACTAATTTTATAATTTGGTATTAATATTTTTTGTTATTTTTTTATTTTTTTTTTTCATTGGGAGTATAATTGTAAAAAAAATTATTTATTTTTAATTTACGTAATCGATATTAATTAAAAAAAATATATAAAAATTATCATAAAAACGTTTTTTATTGTTATTATTTTGTTATTCATTTGATTGTATTTGTTTTTTAGTATGAGTAAAATAATTTATAACGCAATATTCAATAAAAGATAATAATTTTCAAAAATGATGATAATAATTGCAATAATTATGATAATGATGATGAAAATGGATAAAGATAAAATTTAGATATAACAAATAATGATGATAATCATGATAATAATGTAAATTCCAAAAAACGTTTTTTTCATTCATTTGAGATTTTTTGGCAATTTTAGGGTAAATGATAATAATTACCAAATTCTATTAATCATGACAAAAATGATAAAAATGAAATAAAGAGCATTTGGGTAACATTTGAAATATTAATTTATTACTATTTTAAATTTTTAAATTTTCATTATTTCATAATTTATCATTATTATTTTTATTATTTTTATTATTATTTTTATTAAATTTAAAATTTTTTATTATTGTTATTATTTTTATATTATTATTATTATTTTATTATTACTTTAATTATTTGTATTTTTTGCCCCAAAAATACTATAAATGTAATAATAACATAAAATAAAATAAGTAAATTTAATAATACTATTGTTATAATATTTTTATTTTAAAATTATTATTGCTATTTATCATTATTTCATTTTTACTGTTATATAAATTTTAAAAATATTATTTTACCCTAATAATTACAGTATAACGATTAATTAAAATAATGAATAATAAAATTTAATACGTTATTATTGTTATAATTATTCATTCTATTATTATTGTTTTTATTTTTAAGATTAAAATTATATTATAACTGCAATAATTCATAATAAAGATAAAAATTGTAATAATGATGATAATAATTGCAATAAGATATAATATGATAATATGATAAAAGATAGTAATGATGAAACATGAAAAAATGAGATAAAACAGGAATTGTGTCCATATAATAAAAAAAAAAAATAAAGGAAAAAAATCCAAAAGTCCCAAAAGCGGGGAAAATCTGGAAATATAGCCTTTTTGGGGTTACCCAAAAAGACGTTTTTTTTTCCATTCATTTATGATTCTGGTATTTTAGGGTAATCATGATAAGATTACCAGAATTTTATTTAAACATAAAAAATAATGTGTAAAATGAAAAAAGAGAAATTTTGGATAACATTTTATGATTATTAATATTATTACTATTATCATTATTTTTATCTTTTTCATTTTATTATTATTATTATTATTATTATTTTATTATTTATTTATTTATTTTGCCAAAAAATATTTATAAATGTAATAATAACAATAAAAATAAATAATAATATAATTATTAAATCTAATTGTTATGATATTGTTATTAATATTATTATTGTTATTTTTCATTTTATTATTTTGCTGGTAGTATAATTGTAAAGATAATTTTATAACAGTAATAATTAAGTAATACGTATTAACTAAAAAAATGTATAAAAAAGATTTAAAAAATTTTATTTTTAAAAATTGTTTTGTATTGTTTTAAATATGTTAAAAATATATATTAAACTGCAAAAATAGCAATAATAATTATAAAAATTGCAATAAAGAATAAGAATTGCAATTAATGTAGTAATTGCAATAATAGATAAATGTGAAAGAAAAAATGTTAATGCTGATGATAACGATAATAATGATGATAATCATGATAATAATGATGATAATAACAGGAATTGTGTCCATATATAATAAAAAAAGGTAAAAGAAAAAAAATCCCAAAAGTCGAAAAAGCGGCAAAATCTATCGAAATATAGCCTTTTGAGAGTAGACTCCAAACTGACGTTTTTTCCATTCATTTGATGATTCTAGCAATTATTAGGGTAATGATGATAATGATTACCAGAATTCTATTAATCATGAAAATAATGATGGAAAAAGTGAGAATAAAGAGAATTTGGATAACATTTGATGATTATTAATATTATTACTATTATCATTTATTATTATAATTATTATCATTATTATTATTATCATTATATATTATTATTATTATTATTATATTATTATTACTTTTACATTATTAGTATTATTGCCAAAAAATATATTATAACTGTAATAATAACAATAATAATAATAATAAGTATAATTATAATAATACTAATTGTTATAATATTGTTATTAATATTATTATTGCTATTATTATCATTATTATTATTTTTACTGGTAGTATAATTGTAAAAATAATTATTATAAAAGTAATAATTACAGTAATAACGATATTGAATTAAAATAATGATATAAATAATTGATATAAAACGTTATTATTGTTATTATTATTGTTATTACTATTATTATTGTAGTTGTTATTAGTATAGATGTAAAAATATTTAATAACTGCAATAATTGCAATAATAATGATAATAATTGCAATAATGATGATAATAATTGCAATATATGATGATGATGAATATGATGATGATCACGATGATAATGATGATGATAACGATAATAATGATGATAATCATGATAATAATGATGATAATAACAGGAATTGTGTACATATATAATAAAAAAAAAGGTAAAAGAAAAAAAATCCCAAAAGTCGAAAAAGCGGCAAAATCTAGCGAAATATAGCCTTTTGAGAGTATACTCCAAAATGAGTTTTTTTCCATTCATTTGATGATTCTGGCAATTATTAGGGTAATAATGATAATAATTACCAGAATTCTATTAATCATGACAATAATGATGATAAAAGTGAGAATAAAGAGAATTTGTATATATTTGATGATTATTAATATTATTACTATTATCATTATTATTGCCTCATTAATTATTAAATTATATATTAATATTTTAAAATTATTATCATTATTTTATTACTTTTATTATTAGTATTATTGCCAAAAATATATTATAAATGGTATATAACAATAATAATAATAATTATATAATAATAAAAATACTAATTGTTATAATATTGTTATTATATTATGATTGTTCTATTATCACTATTATTATTTACTGGTAATAATTGTAAAATATTATTATAGCAGTAATAATTCAGTAATACGACTTTATTAAATATATATAAATAATTATTATAAAAACTATTACTGTTATTATCATTGTTATTACTATATTATTGTAGTTGTTATTATAAGTTTGTAAAATAGATATTATATGTAATAATTGCAAAATAATGAATTATTGCAATAATGATGATATAACTGCATAATGCGATAATAATTTCATAATGATGAAAGAGATAATAGATGTATCAGATAATAATTGTGATATAACAGAATGTGTCCATGTAATAAAAAAAAAAG
>NW_023664731.1:0-13534 GCF_015228065.2 Penaeus monodon
GTTTTTTGGCCCACCCGCAAAAAACACAAAATTTCCTTTTCCCCCGGTGCCCCACCCAAAACCGGGGGGAACCCCCCCCCCAAAAAAAAAAAAACCCTTTGTTCCTTATGTAATGTTCCCCTTTCAATCCCCACATCCTATTATGGGTCCCCCAACTTTTTGAAGCCCCCGTACCCTCGCTCCCCCCCCACCTATCCCCTTCACCACCCCCCAAACCTACAGACACCTTACAAAATCCCCCCTTTTTTCTGCTTAAAACAACCTATTTTTCTCCTCAAACGCTACATATCCTTCATCAAATCTAACCCCCTTACCCAACCCGCCCCTAACCCTTTAATCCCAATTCCTTTGCCCAGCTAACAAACTAAACCACCCTTTCCCCAACAAACTATAGTGCTCATGCCCCTTAGATGTCTAGCACTTTTTCTTGCTTTTAACCATTACCATTCGTCACCCCTTCTCCTGTCCACTTTATCTTAATCGTTAACAAATTTTTGCCCTTTCCCCACAACCTTTTTTTTAAAAGTTATCTTGGGGCTTTGTTTTTTTGAATATGCTGCTCATGACCTTAGATTTTGAAGCAGCGAAATTTATAAATAAAAAAATTTTCTCAGTTATGATTAGAAAGTTTGGGAAAACATTTCAATAGTTTCTGAAAGAATTAGTTGGGGGGGTATGAGAGATAATTTTTTCTTATAGAGGATAGACATCTGAGGACAGAGGAAGAGTGAGTGTAGGAGAGGATGCGTAAAAGATGGGTGGAACGTTTGTATTGTCTGATGCAATGGGGGGAGCGAGGGGGAAAGGGTATATAAGAATAGATTTTTGGAGTGACTCAAAATAGCAAAAGATTTTCTGGGAGTGGGAGGGGCCGAAAGGGAGCAAAGGAAAGTTTGGGGGGAGATGCAGCAAAATTTGGGGGAAATGGGAGGGGTAAGCAAGAGTAGGGAGCAGGAAGAAACCTCATCGTGTTCTTTTCCCGTTTTGGGCCCCGCGTAAAATGAGGGGCCAAGTTTAAATCGAGAAATTTACCCCAAAATTTAAACTTGTAGGCGGGCGCTCCTATAAAAAACTTAAATAGCCCCCCCCCTTATTGGCCACAAGCGAGCCCCCCCCCCCCCCCACACACACACATCATAGCCCGTGTTGCTGTTGGTGGGGCTTAGGAGGGGGGACGGGCCCCAAATTTGGGCGATCCCCTCTCCCTTTGGGGCCCTGCCTTTGGGCCCTCTCCCCTGGGGCCCTCAGCCCTCAACTCGACAAATTTTTGCACGGTCTTTTACCTTCCCCTTTTTGTTTCTCTCTCCTTCTCCAACCCCTTCTTTATCCACTTCCTAAGGTGTGGAGCCTTTTTAAAAGGCTGACTTTGTGATAGCCCCTCCTGTTTAGTTGTCTAGCCCTTCCCTTCAAAAAGGGGGGATTATTTCTCCCCCCAACTAACCTAGGCAAAAAAATGGCCATAATGAAGCATTGTCCCATAACGGGGGTTTGAAGCATACCCTTTCATAATACCCCCATGTTTTAAAATTTTCCCGTTTCTCCGATCACAGGCTCCCCTTTTACCCCCTAAAACCTGCAACTACCACCCCCCTCATGCCTACTACAATCAGTCCGTCCATATCAACCGTCCAGGTCAAACTAAATCTCCAGGAAAATTCCTCCTCCCCCCACATCCTCTATTTCCCTCTACTCCAGTACTTTTTTTACCCCTCCCAAAAATGGGGGGGGTTTTTTCGACCCCCCCCCCCCCCTTATCTAAAAACCACATCTCTTCGTAATGCTTCCAAAATAATGGGGCATTTCCTTCCGCAGCTGCCCCCAGTCACAGTTACCCCGAACCCCAAAACTATAGCTTATCAACCCTATTTTTTCACGGGAAAAACCCTTCTTGCCCAACCTCACCCTCAATATTTGCACGGTCTCCTCCCCCTAATTTCCTTCTACAAAGGGTTAGTCTGATTGTGAGAAGACTTCTCGCCTGCCCCGTGATCATAAAAGTATGATTACAATGCCCCCCCCCCCCCTGACGGGGGTCGTACCCACACCATATTGCCCGAGATTACATTTCGTAGGGTTCCCCCTTTTATTTAACCTTGGCGGACTCCTCCCCGACCAAAAATTTTCTACTCCCCCCCCCCCCCCCCTTCACGTTCAAGACCAAAGACCTCTTTGTGCCCAAATGGTCATACGATCAAAGCCTGCACATCCATCACATGACTATTTTGGTTTATTCCCATAATTACTTTATAGGGGGTGCCCTATCACTTCTCCCCCTCCCCCCAAAGTTTTTTCTACTTTTCCCCCATATCTTTTCCCTTATCCCCTTTACCCCCTCCCTCTCCCGGTCAAATTCTTTTGCCTTCAAATCCAACCCCCAATCCCATTTTCCCCAGCACTCCAATTACTACTTCTTCCTCCCAAAGACAAGCAAAATGCCCCCTACCCATTCTGCTCCTTCCCCATCCTCTCCATCAACCCTTTTCCTCACACCTCAACTTTTGTTTCCTATTCCCCCCTCATAAAAACCCTTTTTGTTTCTCAGACCTCCCCAAACCCAAACTCACCCCGTAACTCTCGAAGCTTCAAAACTTTTTAAATATGACCCAAGAAAACAGTCTACACCTCATCCTCCTCCTCTCCCATCCCTTCAAACCCCTCAAGTACTCCCAAATCCTCCTTCCTCCCTCCCCCCCCAAACTACCCTTTTCCCCCTTGTTTCACTGCTCTTCCCCCCTTCCTTTCCTTTACCCCTCCCCTCCCCTCTGGTACACATGTACTTTTTTGTCACTCAGCCCCCTTCCCTGATTCCTCCCTCCTAAATTTTTTCCTAAAACTGTGATTAATTCCCCTTTAAAACCCCACTCTTTGCTAACCCTCCTTACCCTAGGGATATGCATCGATTTAAATAACCAAATTTAATCATCAACTAACCCCCCTCTACCTTTTCATATTACTTCCTTTTTAAATTTTCCCAAAAAAAACCCTTTATTTTGCTTTGTACCTTACCCCTAACCGAAGGGGGGTTGGGGCGACAGTGTTTGGTAGGGTGATCAAGACCCCAACATTTCTGACTTGACACGGGAGGGGTCAAAATGCGACGGGTAGGAAAAGCCATATTCGAATTTAGCTCCCCCGGGGCTTCCCATGGGGGGGCCCGGTCTGTGTCGACTAATGCCGATCGCTCACTTTGGTCAGCTGGTGCTGACTCGGCAAACCTAGTCCTTACCCGCCGGGGTGCCCACTAAGGCCAGAAACCTCCCGGCGACTTGCAACTTCTCGCCCCTGCCGGGGCGCGAACCGCCGACCCCTCGAATGAAGCCGACACGTTACCGCTGTACAAACCCGGAGGCTAGAGAGGAAAAACTCTCCCCAAATATAGCTTTTTTGGGTGGAAGTCATGTCTGCGAAAGGAAATTTGGGAAATACTGATGTAGACTAGGAGGAACAGTGTAACCTATACAAATACTCCTCAGATCATTTAGGAAAGCAAAAAAGGTTGTATTCACAGTCTGATCAATCTTCGCCGTAGACAGGGCAATCAGCTTAAACATTAATGGGTGGGTGAGGCAGGGCAGTATAGGTTTGCGAGGTCATTCTGGGAACTGTCCCCCTTTGGGTGTTAATGTACCGTGAACGATCGGAATGGCTGGGGAAGGAAACTTTTTCTATTTGTGAGAAACATTATTAAAAACGGCGATTTATGAAAGGAGCTGTAGTGAGAATCGAAAAAAATCGATGTTTTCAAAAGGGAGTGTGATCGAGTGGGTCAGTAAGTATCAGAAAGTAGAAGCAGCGTTCAGATTCGTGATAAAATGAAACCGGGGGTCGGGAACCGAAAAGTAAGTCAGTGGGGCTAGTTTACAAGGAAAAATTTTCAATCCCTAACAAAGGGCAAAAATCATCATGGTTTGGGGTATGTGGGGGAAAAAGGGAAATTTTTCCCGGGGAGGTAAGGGCTGAGGGCCTTTAGGACTGACCCAAAAACCGCCCCCAATCATAGGAATGAAAAAGAAGGATGAGGAAGGAAGGGAAAAGGGAAAATAAGAAAGACCTGCCAAAATTATTTAAGCATAGGGCAAAGTAAGGAAAACCCCACATTAGATTTCATTTTTCTGTCTCCTAAACCTCCTTCCCCCTGATTGCAACGGAAATGGGATTGTGGGGGGGGGGGGCCCAAAAAAAGGTTTAGTAATGTTGCCAAAGGGCAGAGTTTTTGTATATTAAAACCCGGGGAAACATATTTCGAAAACTCACACTGACCGTTTGTGGGGGGGGCTTTATTTGGTCTGATTTACATGGCATTGTAATATTAATATATATAATATTTATATAATATATAAAATATATTATTTATATATTATATAATATATATTTTTTGTGTGTGTGTGTGGGGTGTGTGTTGTGTTGTGTGGGTTTTGTTTTTTTTGTGTGTGGTGTTTTGTGGTGGTGGGATAAAAATTTAAAAAATATTATAAATGGTTTAAAAATTGTAAAAACAAACCCCTATAAAAAATCAAATAAAAAAATAATTATAATCTTGACCCCCCCACTCAACAAACCTACCTTAATATATATTAATATATACATATATAATATATATATATATATTATAAATATATATATATATTTATATATATATATATATATATAAAAATTATTATTTATATAATTATAATATATATATTATATAAATATATATTATAAAATTTTATTAAAATATTATATTTATATCCCCTATAATATTATATAATTAATTATATATATATTAATATTATAATATATATTCTAATATAATAAACACAAACACAACACGTCGTGTACACAAAAATGAAAAGGGAAAAAGCCACAGTAAAAAGAAACTAAACCCTAACGTTTCGAACCTCACGAGTTCCTCTTCAACGAATAACCGAAATGAAGAGGAATTGAAGATTTGAAACGTTACGGGTTTTTTTTCCCTTTTTTTACTGTTGCTGTTTCCTTTTCATATATTTTATTTAAAATATATATATATTTATTAAAATATTTTTAAAATTTATTTTATATAATATATATATTTTATATATTTATATATATATAATATATATATATATTTTAAATTTTATTTTATTTATATATATATATATATTTTTAATTATATTATATTATATATACACAAAATGTGTGTATAAAAGTATATAAAGTATAATCATATTTGTTTGTATAAAAATTATATTTTAAAATATATAAAAGATTTTATAAAAATTTTAAAGTTTTTATTAGTTTAAAAATTTTAAAACATAAAAATAAAATAAATAATATATTTTTATTTAAAAAATTAAAATAATATAAAAAAAAAAAAAAAAAAAAAAAAACAAAAAAAAAAAAAAAATTTTATATATATATTATTTATATTTATATATATATATTAAAAATTATATATATATATATATATTTATATAAAAATATATATATATATAAAATTATATAAAAATTAATATAATTTTTAATATAAAAATTTTTTTAATATAATATATATAATATATATATTATATATTAAATATATATAATATTTTTTATATATATATATAATGCATATGCATATTATATTGTTTGGGTATAAGTTATCTAAATCCCACATAAAAAATAAAAGGTTGGGTGTCAAACCAGCACTGATTCGATAAAATATTTTATAATTCAATAAACCAGTATATGCACGATAATATATATAATCACAGTATATGCCAATATGATATATATTGACAAGAAATGACTCGGAAATAGACAATACACTAATCACAATTCGGGGTGCGGAAAATTGGGGGGTTGGGTGGGGCAGTCGAGGTGGGTAGCCCAAAGTGTGTCCCATATTATATGCTTTTTTAAAATTTATATATATATAATATAAAAATATATATATATATTTTTATATATATTTTATATATTATTATTTTATGTTTTCAATTTTCAAAATTGTGGAATGTGATGGGGTGGGGTTTCTTTTAAAGGTGAGGATGGAATTTATTTCCTCTTGGCGGGGAGGATGTCTTCAACCAGTTTCAATCTTTATTATTTGGGGCTGGGACCTGTCACTGGTTCAAGGATGATCGTTTTTTCTGTACATATTTCCCTCCCCTCTTTTGTATCAAAATTTTGGGGGACTTGATAACTAGATAGGTTTTGCAGATTATTGAATTAAAGGGAAGTGGACGCTCATGGGGGTTCTCCAAGGTGCTGTGTTTGGGGTAAATCTCCTGAATAAACACTGCTTTTTGTACCCCGGGAGGCGGGATGTTTTTTCATAACATTTTGATCTTGAGGGGACAAAAAGTAATGGCTATTATTACTGTCCTCTTTTTGGTCTATTTCAAATGTTTGAATTCTCCGTCAAAATCGTTAAAGGGGTTTACTTGATGTTGCTTTTAATAAAAAATGCAACTCTCATCTTCAGGATTAATCAGGTCGAAACTCTTGTTCTTCTTGGTCCAATATGTCTGGTTTCGTAAAAAAAGCAACATTTTAAAACTGCTTCCCGGGGGAAGCTTGCTCGTTTCATGACGTCCTTTTGTAACAAACCGCTGCATGGAAACACTTGAATGTTTTTCGATGATTTTTCTTTTAATTACCTTTGTTCGCCAATGAAAAATACCTACTAAGCATTAGCGGGAGTTTTAATGCTTTTTATTCTTAAGACAAATAATAGCCCCTTTGAAATTTTATGGCCTCCTAGAATGTTCGTGGGCCAATTTTATTTCCCTTTTTGTTATTTTCTTTAAAACTCATAGTTTAAAGTATTTTTCGCTCAAAAATAATAAATTTTCTTTTTGAATAAAATCGTTCTTAGCTACGGACGATTTTTTCTTTTTTCTCCTTGTGCTACTGTTATCATTTATTTTTAAAAAAATTTTTTATTCCCCTTTATTAGTAAAATCGAAGGGGAGGAAACCCTTTTTCCTAATTCTTTTCATTACTAACGTCCAGCGTGAGTTATTTTTTTTTTTTTTGTGTGTTTTTAGGGGGGCTATTTTTGACGAGGGGAACAAAATTTGGCCCCTTAAGGGTGGTAGGTTAGCTTGTCTCGTCCATTTTTTCTGCAGCGTAAGAGAGGCTTCCCAAGGTTTCCAGGTGAGCTGGGGGAAATGCCTATTACTTGCAAGGTTTGTGCGGGGGTTTTTTGGGGTTTGTTCGTTCGTAGTGGCTTCTTGAAGCTGCTGTTTGTTTTGCAAAATCGCTGTAGGACGTTATTTTTTTCTATTCGCTTTTCCCATTTATCCTTTTTTAAATTTAAGATTGCTGCTTTGCGGAGTTCGCCTTTTCCCGAAAAAGGGGTTTAAGGCTTTCCCCATTGAAAGCTTTGGGGCTGTCCTTTTTTTAGCTTCCCTGCAGGGGTGGCAAGGGGTTTTCACTCCCTACATTTTTTTCTTCTTTCTTGGGATTTTTAATTTTCAGCTTTTCGCCATTTCCAAAGTGAGCAGAGGAACCTTTATTATGCTAGGGTTCTCATGAGAAAACCCCCTTCCGCAATGCAAAGGGAGGTTTTTCCCTTTGAATTAGCCTTTATTTTTCTTTCGCTGCGGGAATACCCCCCCAAACCCCCAGGGGTTTTTTTTTCCCCTTTCGCGTGAACTACTGCTAAAATGCTTTTTCTTGGATTTCTATTTTTATTTTTGGAAAAACTAATTGATACTTTGTCAGTTTTTGTAATTGCAAAGCAGTCTCTGGGCGTTAGAAAAGGGGGAAATTTCCTTGTTTTCATTTTGGTCCTCTTACTCCTCCCTCTTCTCAGGACCCCCTGGCTTTGGGGTTGGTTCTTTCCTTTTGTACCACTGACACAAACACAAATATATATACTAAAAGATGAAAAGGAAACGCCCCAAAAAGAAAAAAAATATAAAACCTTTCTGTTTTTGTTAAAATAAGTAATCAAATCACACACGCGCACACCCACAACACACACCCCAACACACACACACACCACACCACCACACCACCCCCCCCACACCACCCCACCCACACACCACACACCACACCACGCACTGTAAAAGGGTATCATCCTTAGTGCTGGGGAACAAGGGTATTATACTTGTTTAAAGGCTTTTCACTCTTTATTCCAAGAGTTGACACGCGTATAAGAACAACGAGAATGTCATTTACATTTAAACGCGGTATCAGCCGCCACTCGCCCGGAGGGAGGGCGGGCTGACCCCACCGCTTGGGGGCTTTCCCCGAACTCCCGGTCAAACGGGTGAGATACAGATGTGACCTCCCCCCTCGCGAGCAAAAGGTTATATTTGGGGCTTTTTGGTCCCTGGGAAAAAAGCCACGTGGTCCCCGGGACCGAAAAAGAATTATCCCATCCTTAAAAAAAATAGAAATTTTCCCATCCTATATTGCTCGGCCACCTATTTCCCCCTCGCCCCCGGGCCCTTCAAGGGTGATCTAACTTGGGTTGGGGGCGCTGTTTTCATGCTGTCCCGGGGCATCCTTTTGTTGCTCGCCCCCCTTTGTCCTCCCTCCTGGGCCTTGTGTAACTGTCCCCTCCCCGATGTCCACCACGTCCTCGAAAGTCCTCCCCCGGTCCTCCTTATTCAATTCGTCTAGACCTCCTCTAGTCCGGGCCCAGGCAAAACCGGGTGGCGCCTCGTCCACATGTCCTAAGTCTCGTCCGGGTCCTTCTCGCTCCACACTCCCTCGTAATCTTCATCCGATCTAGGGAAATGGGACGGGGGCGCTCTCGGGGGGGCTGATCCTGCCAAACACTCCTGGAGTTACCGGATCTGCAGGCGCCCCGGCGTCGCCTAGGCCACATTCGGGGGCGACTGTACCTGGGGCAAAGGTGCTTGTTTGTGGATCTACAAGTCTGCAGGAAACCCCCATCCCTACGGGCGGTTAACACCTTTTTGACGAAAATCTCGGCCCCGGGGCCGATGGCGATTTTCGATACGCCTTTCCCCCACGCATCCAAAGTGCCCGGACGTAGCAATTTCTCCTTCGGTGCCGTGTCGGTCCGACTGCAATATTAGTCGGGGAACCAGATCATACGAAAAGGCCCAGATAGAGAAAAAGAAAGGAAAACCAAAAAAGGGGTGTTATCTACCACTAGCCGGTTTTTTGAAAAAAAAAATTGCGTTTTTAATGTGGTTTTTAATTTTTTTTCCCCTTTTTTTTTTTTACTTTGTTTTTATTTTCACAAAGATAAAAAAAGAAAAAGAAGAGGGAGACCATGGCGGTCTGCTAATTTTCTTGAACTCCAAACCGTCTCTGATAGATAAAGTAAAAAAGGGAAAAAACGGAAATCGCGAAATTTACTTGAACCACAGTCGTCCACAGAGAAGAATAATGAACTTGTACATCATCTTGAGCCCCTCTCACAAAAACAAATTGGGGCTAAAGGGAATGATAAAAAATCTTTACACCGGCACTAAGACAGCAAAAAACCATATTAATGAAAGGGTCGTGCTTTTTGTCCTGTGTGTGTGAGTGAGGTGATGGTTTGTATGCGTGTTTGGGGGACAGCTACGTGAATGGAGGGAAGCGAGATACCTCAACAAAGAATGAATCAAAAACACAAATTTTAAACGTTCACTATAAAAAAACTGAGTACATTAGCAATGCTAGCTTTTTTGATTTTTTTAAACTCCCACATTGAATTAAACTTTAATGATATGCGAAGAATTCGCTGATGAATGGTAATGAAAAATATTCGCAAGTTTTTTAACAAGAAAATCTCTCGGGTCAAAATCTGAACTGCCGGGGTACATGTCTAGCTAGCTCCAAACCCTCATTAAACTCATTAAGGGGGGATCCTATACCCAAATGCCATATATGTTGGGCACCCCGAGGCGGAAAAAATAAACCCGCTCTCTTTTGCTATCTGTGTGGGGGCTTCAAAAATTTCCCAAAGATAATAAATCTTCACGAATCACACAAAACCTTTGGGGGTACCCAAAAAATGCAAACGCTTGAGGAGGGGGAGAAAGGTGTGATTAATAACGAAAAATGATTCTACTTAAAAACCCCATCCCTACATTAAATTAAAGGAATAACTGCGGTCCACCGACTCAAAGGGGCCGAATGATTAACTTTGGTTCATTTTCCTACTTTCGAACGACGGAGGCAGATCTATTAGGCGTTTACGCAAACACGGGCAATATCGGGCATCCTGTGCACATGATATGGGGAAGATCCTACTCTAATTCAAAAAATACAATTTATGAAATTGGTTACTGCCTCGTTCAGCGCCCATAGAACGTTCACCCCAAAAAAATTTAAAAAATGCTATGGTTAATTCCCCCAAGGCTCCAAAAATAAACAACAAATTACAGGAACCAAACTGCAGTTGTCCCTTCCCCTGTCGCACCGACGGGGAAAAAAGAAAATGAGGGCAGTCAAACGGGAAAAAAATCTTTTTTTAACCAAATACCGCAAGCGAAAGAAAAAAAAGGGTGGGGGTCGGGGGTTGGGGAAAAATGAAATGATATTTGTGATAAAAAAAAATCACGAACGCGTTAATTCGTTCGATGAAACAATTAAATCTCTAAAAACGAGAGAAAATATTATTTTTCTTAACTCGAACAATATTCATGTTTAATGATCCATACTCGTCGCACGGAAAAGCGATCTGAGGTGAAGGGAAAGTGTGAGAACGCGCCATTTGCTGTTTTATTAGCACTTTTAATCCAACAAAAACAACGTTTAAAACATTTATGGGAGAAGGGAAAAAAATAAGAAAGGGGGCCCAAAAGTGTACTTATGTTTTTTTTTTTTTTAGCCTGTCTTTTAAATGGTAGGGATTTTTTTCGAAGGTTTTTCGTTCAGCTGCGAGCCGGAAGGGCCACGCCACCCTGCCCCCAGATTTAAAAAGGCTATGCATACTCTGTCAAGTGGCTGACAGGGACCAAAAAACACGTAAGGGGTGAAAACACACTACACGACGCACGACCCTTTTCTAAAGGGGTAAAAGGGCCGCGCGGAGGTCGCGGTCAGCTCCCCGGGGGAGAGGGCGGTCTGATTTTTGGGGGTATCTTTGCGCGCTGGGATCTTAGCACGAATCCCGGTCAAAAAGGGTGAGATATCAGTTACCTCCGCCCTCGGACGAAAGTTATTTTGGGTTTTGGTCCCGTGGAAAAACCACGTGGGCCCTGGTAACCGAAAAGAATTATCCCATCCCCGTAAAAAAAAGAATTTCCACATCCTATAACCACACACAAACACCACCACCACACACCCACACACACACACACACACCCCACACACACACACACACCCACACACCACACACACTTGCCACAATAAATAAACACACACACACACACAACACACACACACACCCCCACACACCACACACACACAAAACACACCAAAAAACACACACAAAACAAACAAAACCCCCAAAAAAACCCCCCACCCCCCCCCCCAAACCACCACCCCCCAACAAAAACCCAAACCCAACCCCCCAAAAAAAATCACAAACCCCCAAACAACACCCCCAAAAAAACACACACCACCCCCCAAAAACCCCAAAAAAAAAAAACCCCTTATAAAAAAATTTTTCCTATCTTTTTTTTCAACCCCAAAACCACAACCCCCCAACAGAAAGACCCCCCGCCCCCCCCCCCAAAGGGAGGCCCCCCCCAAAACCCACCCCAACCAAAAAAACCCACCACAAAAAAAACCCCCCCAAAACCCCACAACCCCAACCCCAAAAAAAAAAAAAAAAAAAAAAAAAAAAAAAATTTTAATATATAATATAAAAAAAAAAAATAAAAAAATAAAAAAAAAAAACAAAAAAAAAAAAAAAAAAAAAAAAATAATTTTTAATAAAATTTATTTTTTAAAAAAAACCAAAAAAAAAATAAAAAATTTAATTAAAAAAAAAAAAAAAACCAAAAAACCCAAAAAAAAACCCACAAAACCCAAAAAAAAATTTTTTAAATATATATTTTATATATTATATATATATATAATTATATATAAAATTTATATTAATTTTTTAAAATTTTTATATAAAATAATATATAAATTAAAAAAAATTTTTAATATAAAATTTTAAATATATATATTATAAAAAATTTTTTATATTATAATATTTTTTTTTAATATATATATACTTATATAAAATATTTTTTTAAAATATATTTTAAATATAACACAAAAAAAAAAAAAAAACAAACCCACACACACACACAAAAAACCCCACAACACACAACACCAAAACCACACACACACACCACAAAAAAAAAAAAAAAAAAAATAAAAAAAAAAAAATATAAATATATATATATATAAAAATATATAAAAAAAATAATAAAAAAAATACCCCACTTAAAAAATCCACAATGCAAATTTTTATCCCCAGGGGAAAAGGGAACCAAAAATTAAAACGGAAAAAACATATAAAAAAAAGGGGTTAAAAGGGGGGGGGGGGAGAAAGCGGGAAGGAGGGGGGAAAAGGTAATATATATTTGGGCACTTATCAAACAGCCGTATCGGTAAAGGGGAAAACAAAGCGAACACACAATTTCTGGCAGGTCCGCCCACCACCCCGGCTGGAAAAGAATTACACATGGGGGCGGGAGACCCTGCTGGCAATCCCCCCCACCCGGTAACAAAAAGGGGTTTCAGAGAATAAAAGAAAACCAAAATAGCTGAAAAAACCCCGGGGCCACATTTAACCCCGGGCAAAGCCGATTCTTCGCAATATAAAACGAACGAACGAACCATTAGACCCTAAAAGCCTTCGACAGCAAGAGAGGGGGCGGTACTTCCCTGGTTCCTTCGTTTTTGGGTGGGAAAAATGTGATTCCCTCTTCCGCTCTGGGTAATGGAATTTTCCCCGGACTTGTTGATGAGTTGCGGGAATGCAAGGCTCCCTTCGTCCTAGGGGGGAAATGATGGAGTCAAATCCCAACAAAACCCGGGGGGGCTTTGCAAAACTTTTTTTTTGTACGTTTTCTAGTTCCCTCGACAGAAGAAAACATTTTAGTTACGTTTTTCGGCTGCCCTTTCTCTGATTGAGCAGTCTGGCTGGTTGTAGGCGTTTTTGGTTTGCCCAGTTGGGCTGGCAGACTGTTGCTGCTTGTTCTCGCAGAGAACTCCTGCACCTTCTTTTTGTTTCTGATTAAAGGTCTGGTGTGTGCACCCCGGGGTCGGCGGCTTTGCCCAGCTCTTAAGGTGGTTCGGTAGTCAAAAACCCCCACCTTCCACCCACTTTTCCTCCTGACTCCTAGGCTTTTCCTTGCCCCCGACTGTTCCTTAAAGGGTTTTTCGGGGTTTTTTCCCGGGAAATTTTTTTCTCCAACTCTTTTTTTTTCTTTTAAATCCGAAAAACCGGGGGATTTTTTCCCCCGAATTGGCCGACTTTTAGGTATTTTGGGGGGCTTGCTTTTTTGGCAATTTGCCTTTAAAGCTTCCCCTGTTCGTCTTTTGGGGGTTATTTGGGTTTTTTTGGGTGGCCAAGGGTTTTTTAATCTTGCCGGGGCCCTTTGTTTTTCCCCTTTATTTGTTTTCAGGGGGGCAAAACCCCCGGGGGAGTCACCACTGGCCTGTGGCTCTTGAT
>NW_023664732.1:0-5000 GCF_015228065.2 Penaeus monodon
ATTAATAAATAAAAAAAAAATTAAAAAAAAATTTAAAAAAATGATAATATAAAATTTTAATATATATATTATTAAAATTTTATATAATTTTTTTTTTTTTTTTTTTTTTTTAATATAAAGAATTTTTTAAAATTTTTTTAAAAAAAAAAAAAGGGTTTTTTTTTTTTTTTTTTTTTTTATTTTTTTTTTTTTTTTTGTGGGGTGTGTGTGGTTTGTGTGGTGTTGTGTGTGTGTGTGTGTGTGTTTTTTTTTGTATCCAATATTTCTTAAAAAAATTAAAAAAAAAAAAAATTTTTTTTCTTTTTTTTTTTTTTCTATATATATATATATATGTTTAGAATTCATATATACATTAAAATAAGTGCATTCTTAAAAAAAAATTTATATTATATATAAAATTTATATTATAATTATATTATATTAAATTTTTATATTTATTTTAATTTATATATCTTTTAATATGTATAATATATAATATTTTTTTTTTTTTTTTTTTTTTCTTTTATATTTATTTTGTTTGTGTGTGTGTGTGTGTTGTGTGTGTGTGTGTGTGTGTGTGTGTGGGGTTGGTGCGGGTGTGTGTGCGTGTTTTTTGTGGGGTTTGTGTGGTGGTTTGTGGTGCGGTGTAGGGGTGGGGGGGTTTGTGGGTGTGTGGTGCGTGCGGGGTGTGTGTGGTGTTGTGTGTGGTGTGTGTGTTGGTGTGTGCGTGTGTGTGTGTGTGTGTGGGGGTTGCTATATATTTTATATATTCATCATACTATTTATATATATCATATATAATTATATATATATATATATTTTATATATAATATATAAAACATATATATATCTATCTTATATATTATATATTTATTTTTATAATTATCTATAATAAAAATAATAAAATATATTAATATCTTTTATTTATAATATTATATATATCTTTATATATATAAATATTATTAAGAGAGAGAGAGAGAGGGAGGGGAGGAGAGGAGAGAGAGGAGAGAGAAGAGTTTGGAGATATAGTTTAAAAAGCGTATATATATTATATATTATATATTATTATATATATATATATATTTATAATTAAAATTTTAAATTAAAATTTATTAATTATATTATATATATAAAATTTATATTTTATATTTATATAAATTATATATATTTAATATTATATATTATTTATATATGAACGGGACCCTACCCGTATCACCCAGAGCTCACAACATGAAAAACACAATTAGTTCTGCTGTGCCCAGGCGGCTCAACATAAACCTACCGTTAAAAGAAGAATATTTTTTATATTATATATATATACAATATATTTTTGTTGTGTGTGTGTTGTGTGGCGTGTATAAAATTATATTTTAAAAATTATATTTTTATTTTTATTATAATATATATATTTTATTTTAATAATAGATAGATAGATAAAGATAGATAGATAGATAGATAGAATAGATAGATGATAAAGATAGGTAGGTAAATGGGTAGTAGAAAACTAGATAATAATAGATAGTAGATGGTGAAAAAACACACAGCCAGACCAGACATACCACCACACACACACACACCCCCCCACACACACCCACACACCACCACACACACACAATTCTATAAATAATATATATATATATATATATATATATATATATATTATATATATATATATATGTATAATTAAAATTATCATTTTATTATATTATTTAATAATTTTTAATTTTTTTAATATATTATTTTTATATAAATAATGT
Source organism: Penaeus monodon (assembly GCF_015228065.2). Lineage (NCBI taxonomy): Eukaryota > Metazoa > Arthropoda > Malacostraca > Decapoda > Penaeidae > Penaeus > Penaeus monodon. The sequence goes on from NW_023664732.1 coordinate 1,737, forward strand.
ATATTTTAAATATAAAAATTTATATATTATATTATTTATATTCTATTATCTTTCCTTTAATTATTATATCAAGGTGTGTTTTCCCCTTTATCCATAATTTTTCTTATATATATATTTTTAAATATATTATATAAATATATATATAATAATATATATGCACCCACCCCCACACAACTACACACCCCCCACACACACCAACACACACCCCAAAAAAACACACCCCCACCACCCCCACCCCACACACCACCACACACCAACCACACACACATACACACACAACCACACACCCCCCCCACACCACACACCACAAAACCCACACACACAAAACAAAAACACAAACACACACACCACAACACACCCCACACACAATAATATTATATATATATATATATTTATTGTATATATACATAATCATATATAATTTTTATATTTTATATATATATATAATTATATATATATATATATATATAAAAATATATATAATATACACACACACAATCAACACACACCCACACACACACACACACACCCCCCAAACAACACACAACACCAACACACACACCACCCCAAAAATATAATATTTATATTTTATTTTTTATAATTAATTATTATTATTATTTTAAAATTTTTATATATATAATATACACACTATTCCCCCTTATAATATATCATATATATAAATATAATATTATATTATTATTTATTATATATTAATTATATATATATATATTTTAATTATTGTTTGCGCGCGCGCGCGCCGTGTGTGTGTGTGTGTGTGTGTGTTGGTGTGTGTGTGTGGGGGAGTGTGTGTGTATTGTTGTGTTTGTGTGTTTGGTGTGTTTGTGTGTGGTGTGTTGTTTGGGTGGTGGGTTTTGTGTATTGGGTTTATATACTAATCTATGTATCTATCTATCTTCTTCATATCATCTCTTTTCCCTATCTATCTATTTTCTATCTATCTATCTATCTATCTATCTATCTATCTATCTATCTATCTATCTATCTATATATACACCACACAATAATACAGTTTTTATTCTTTATGTAGTATGTAGTATTTCTATTTTAAAATTTTGAATATATACATTTTATATTATATAATTATATGTATATAAATTTAAAAATAAAAGATATGTTATTTTATACATATATATGCATACATTCATACATCTACATATAATATATATATATAATATATATATATATTTATATATTAATATTGTATTTTATGTGTGTATTGTGTGGTGCGTGTGTGTGTTATTTATATTACACATTATCTACTTTTAACATATATAATATATTATTATATTATATATATAATATAATAATATATATATATATATTGTGTGTTGTGTGGTGTGTGTGTGTGTGTGTGTGTTGTGTGTGTGTGTGTTGTATAAAATTATATAAAATAATATAAAGGCATTCTTATACAACACACACACACAACCACCCCACCCACACACACACACAACTTAGTATATATAATATATTATTATATATATATATATATATATAATATATTCATTTCATATTACATATTTACACACACACCAATCACCACACACACATACCACAACACACACACACACACACTACAACACACAAAAACACACAACACACACAAAAAACCCACAAACACACACACCAACAGAAACACACACACACACACACCCCACCACACACACACACACACACACAACCCCCAACACACATTATATTTATTATTTTAATAATATATATTTAATTTTAAAATTATATATATATATATTTATAAAATTATAATATATATATATATATATATATATATTTATTTATATACAAAATTTTAAATACAACTTTATATATGCATTATATATTATATTATATATGTATATATATGTATATATGTTATTATGTATTATTTATTTATTTTATATACTTATGTATATATACATATATATATATATATTATATAATTATTAAATTTATATATATATATATTACATATATATATATATTATCCATTTGTGTGTTGTTTTGTTGTTGTGTGTGTGTGTTTTGGTGTGGTGTGTGGTTTTTGTTTTTGGTAAATTGTTTTATAATAGTAATATTATAATAATTATATATATATTTTATATAGAAAGAATAAAATATATATATAAAAATATTATTAATTATATTATATATATGTGTTTTAAAGAATAATAATATAATATATATATATATTATATTTTAATTATATATTAATATATATAATATATATATTCTTTTTTAAGGTAGGTTCATGTCGACCCCGGGGCACAGCATGATACTTATTTTTTTTATTTTTTTTTTTTTTTAATTTTTTTTTTTTTGTTGTGATCCCTTTTGGGAGTGAGTACGTGGTAGGGCCCCCATTTCCCCTTTCCACAAGTGCCGGTTTCCCTTTTTTTGGGTATCATTCTCATTTTTTTCCGGGCTTGGGACTACATGATTTTGGGGCCAGTGGTGTATTGTGTGTGGTGTGGTTGTTTTAGTAGATATATACTATATGTAAAGGGGCCCGCGGTGGGCGAATGGTTAGAGCGTGGGACTGTCACGACGGAAATCTGATTCAGGTTCGATTCACCGTGGTGCGTTTTTCCCCTTTGAAAGGGAAACTTCACCTTAAATGCCTACTTACCCCCGGTGGCCCAAACCAGCCCAAGTCGTGCGGTCCCAAAGCCCGGATAAAAAAGGAGTGTTCCAAAAAAAGAAAAAAAAAAAAAAAGAAAAAAAAAGAAAAAAAGAAAAAAAAAAAAAAGGTACACCCGGGACTCTCCGTAATCACTCCAAAGCATCACAATATAAACTAAATTAAGTTCAGCTGTACCACGGTGGCTCAACTGAACCTACCCTTAAAAGAAAATATATATATATATATATAATATTATAATTTTTTATATATATATTTATAAAGATTATATGTATAATATATGTTGTTATATTACATATATATATATAAATTATATATATATATAAAAATAATATATATATATATATATTATTTTATAATATATTCAGTTTAAGATAATTTTAATTTTACGGGGCCGCGGTGGGCCCAATGGTTGAGCGTCGGGCTCAAACGTCACGAGGCAATCTGAATTCGAGGGTTCGATCACCGGGGCGCTTGTTTCCTAGGGCAAGGAACTTCACCTGATTTCCTCTTAGCCGTTTGGTGATAGAGCCCAGTCAGGCCGGGGAAAAAAGTGGTGACTCAAAAAAAAAAAAAAAAACACCGGCGGAAACAAAGGCAAAAACCCC
>NW_023664732.1:10000-13531 GCF_015228065.2 Penaeus monodon
GGTTTTGTGTATATATTTAAATTTTAAAAAATATATACATACATACATATAATTTAAACATATATAATTATATATATTTAAAATATATATATATTATATATAATTTTTTTAAAAAAATATATATTATATATATATATTATATATATATTTATATATATATATATATAATTATATATCTTGTGTTGGTGTGTGTGTGTGTGTGTTTATATTATTATTATTAATATTATATTAAATTCTTTTATATATTATAATTTTAATTAAAAATATATTATATATCTTATATATTATTTAATATTTATTATTATTATATATTATATATTTATTTATTATTTATTATATGTTACTATTTTAAGGTTTTTAGTGTATCATCAATAAAGGTTACCATTTTAGCAGCCGTGGACCTCTCCACCATCCTTTTCCCCCTAAACTCGTCTTACGCTTTTTTTTCCCTTAACCTCGAAACCCCGCAAAAATTTTTTGATATTTTTGCTCAGTCTTGTCTTCGGTTTGCCTCTTCTTTTGTTTCCTATCACCATCCTGTCGCAATTTTTCTCAAAACTTTTACTTCTCATCACATGACCAATAAAAATTTAATCTCCTCCTGTTTTTAAGACTCCCAAAATGGTCTTTACAATTTATTTTTCTCAGCACTTCTCATTGTCCCTTTTTCTCTGTCCCTGAATAATTTTAATATTATATTACATATATATATATATATATATATATATATTATATATATAGATATTAAAAATTTTATATGTTTATATCCCATTTATTTGAAACACAACTGTACAATCACGCTAAATCCAAGTTGATCAAATGATAAACAAAATACGAGTTTGAATTGTTAGATTTTCAAAAGAAAATTTGTTACACTATTTGTGTATACATATCATACATGTGTGAATTATATATATATATATATATATATTATTATATTTTATATATTTAATATGTATTAAATTTTTTTATTATATATATATAATAATATTATATATATATATATATGTCTAATATTAATATATATATATATATTATATATATAATTTATTTTATATTACTTATTTTATTATATTTTTATTTTTTTTTGTGTGTGTGTGTGTGTGGTTGTTGTTACATATATAGTATATAATGCATACACCCACCCCACCACACACACCACCCACACGCACACACCAAAACCACCCACACACACACCCACACACCACACACCAACACACACACATAATATTAAATAATATATTATAATAATTATATATATATATATTATTCTCTCATAACATCTGGAAAAACCCAAGCATTCCCTTTCGGACAAAACTGAGGTTAAATTTAAACCTTAGTTTTCCCCCAAATTTCATCAATGGTTCTGAGTGTTGGGTGTTGAATAGATAACAAAAAAAAGATCAATAGTTTTGAAAAGTGGGGGTTTAAAACGATCTGCGTATTAGCGGAAGAGAAAAGACAATGATGAGTGCTGAGAAATAGTTGTGGGGCCGACTGTTGGCATCTTAACAAGAGGAATTAAAGTTAGGCCTGTAATAAAGTAAAAGTATTGAGAAAAACTTGCGACAGGGATGGTGATAAAACGAGGGAAAGGCAAACCGAAAAAAAGACTGAGCGACAAAATCAAAGATATTTGCGGGCTGTCATGGTATAAGTGGAAAGAAAAGCGTAAAAATCGTTTAGTGGCGAAGGGGTGGTGGGGAGGGGCACGGCTGCCAAACTGGATCCCCTTATTGATGATATATATATTTATATATATATATATATAAAATATATATAATATATAATAATATATTTAATAACACATACACCCCACACACACAGAGGGGAAAAGGGAAAGAAGAAGAGAAGAGAGGAAAAGAGAGAGAGAGAAGAGGAGAAGAGAGAGAGAAAAGGAGGAAAAGAGAGAATATGAAGAGAAGAGAGAAAGAGAGAGAAGGGAAAATGAGAGGGGAGAGAGAGAGAGGGGAAGAGAGAGAAGAAAGAAAAGACGAGAAAAAAAGTGAAAAAAGAAAGAAAAAGAGACAGAAAGAGAGAAATATTTATTACTGCCGCCATGTCTCGTCCTTTTAATTCGATTTTTCGGGCTAATGCTTCGTTGTTTCCCGTCTTTCTTTACAAAGGAAATGCCCCTCCGGCCCCAATTTTTTTCCTGTTTCTTTTTCTTTCCCCTTTAGGGTTGTGTATTTTAATTTTTTCTCATTTGATTTTTCAAAATTCCCAAAACAAATATATGATCATTCACTTCATGAGGGTTTTTCTTTTCAAAAAAGAACATTTCTAATGTGGGGGAATAAAAAAAATAAAAGGTTTAACATTTAATTCACAAACATTACAAAAACAAAATAGAAAAGATTAAATATTTAATACAAAAACACATGGGAAAATAACAAGATTGGGGTACTAAAAATGACAAGAAAAGAGTCTCCAAAATGACCACAAAAATAAACTTGAGCGACCGCGGTTCGTTTTTAGAAAGCCATCCAGGTGTTCGGTTAGCGGAAGCATGGAGAGTGAAGGATGAGAGAATAAGAGAGAGAGAGAAAAGAAGAGAAGAGAAGAGGAAAAGAAGAGAAGAGAAGAGAGAGAGAGAGAAGGAACAAGGAGGTGAAGGTAAGAGAGAGAGAAGAGCATACGAAGCGAGAAAGCGAGAGAAAACGAGGGGGAGAGAGCGAAAAGCAAGAGAAAATGAGAGGGTTAAGAAAGCGAGAAAGCGAGAGAAACCGAGAGGGGGAAAAGCGAGAGAGCGAGGGGAAAAAAGGGGGGGGGAGAGAGCAAGAGAGCGAGAGAAACCGAGAGGGGAGAGAGCGAGAGAGCGAGAGAAACCGATAGGGGGAGAGAGCGAGAGAGCGAGGCTGGGCCCTGCAGACAGCGCCACCCGCCCTGCCCCAGGCCAGGGTCCCCGCGGGCGGCCAGGGCGGGCAGGTATCGGCAGCGCTACGACAAATGGACCCCTCTTTCCCTCCCTGCCACTTTGGGGACCCGCGTATGGGAAATCCATAGCGGTCCCCCCCTACAAAAGACTTTCCGATATTAATTGGACACATTAAAATGAGAAATTCGCTTGTCCCTTTTGGCCGCAGTGGGAACCGAGGCAGAGTCGCGGCGAAGTCCCCGGGCGAGGGAGTGCAGCGGCCCAGGAGCTGCCTTCGCACACCTCCTCGGGGAGTTTTCGGGAGATGCGGGGGCGGACCTTGCGGCTCGGGGGTGCCTTATGCACATATATAATATAATATATAAAATATATATATATATAATATATTTTATATATATATATATATATATATATATATATATATATATATATTTATAATACACACACACACACACACCACACACACACACACAACACACACACACCACACACACAACACAAACATATAATATTTATATTAATATATATATATAAAATATATTTAAAATATATAATTTATATATAAATATATTATAAAATCTATAAAAATATTTATAATATATTATAATATAATATAGATATTATATATATATATATATATAATTATAATATAT
>NW_023664733.1:0-13528 GCF_015228065.2 Penaeus monodon
TTATTTATCATTATTTTAATAATTCCCGAATCAAAAAATGATACTCATTTTGATATACTCTCAAAGGTATTTTTGATTTTTCGCTTTTTTCGACTTTGGGGAATTTTTCACTTTTTTATATTATTTGACAATTCCTTTATTTCCATATTATCGATTTCATTATTTTCGTTTATCATCATCTATATCAATTATCATTATTATCATCATCATTATCATCATTAATTCCCTTATTATCTCATTATTGCATTTTATCATTTATTGCTATTAGTTATATATTATTTTTGCAATAATTAAATCCCAAATTTTATAAAAATTTTAATCAATAATAATATAATAAAATTTTATAATAATATTTATACATATTAATTAGTATGTTTTTTACTGTAATTATTACTGTTTAATAATTATTTTTTCAAATTTTACTTTCCAGTACAAAAAATATAATATATAATAAAAATATTATACTAAAACAATATTATAAACCCCTAGCATTATAAATTTTTTTATTATACTTATTATTATTATTGTTATTATTACATTTATAATATATTTTTTGGCAATAATACTATAATTAAAAATAGTATAATAATGATAATATATATAATAATAATAATAATATAATAATAAAAATAAAATAATAATAAAAATACTAATAATAATAATATAAATTAAAGTTATCAAAATTCCTTTATTCTCACTTTTATCTCATATTGTTATGATAATACAATTCTGTATTATTATCATTATTACCATAATTATTGCAATATACAAAAATAATTATCTTTTCAATAATTGCCGAAATCCCAAAGAAATCGAAAAAACTCTTTTTGGATATCTCTTAAAAGGTTATATTTCGCTTAATTTTGCCGCCATTCTTTTTCATCTTTTTAGGAATTTTTATTATTTCTTTTTTATATATTATGAACAATTCCTTTATATTATCATCATCATTATCAAGATTATATCATTATTATCGTTATATCTATATCATCAATTATTTATATATCATCATTTCATCATTAATACAATTATTATCATCATTATGCAATATTATATTATTATTGCAATCATATTGGAGTTATAGTAATTTTTAATCAACATTACTAATCCCATCATGATAAATAATAATTAAAATAATAACAGTACGATTTTAATATTATTAATCATTATCTTAATTAGTATCGTTATTACGTATTATTACTGTTATTATTATTATTTTTGCAATTATTACTACCGTATTATCAAATTAAATTATATTAATAATAATACTAATTAACAATATTATAACAATATAACATTATTATTATTATTATTATTAATTATTATATTATGTTTATAATTACAGTTAATAATTTTTTGGCATAATACTAATAATTAACATAATAATATGATAAATAATAATAATAATAATAAATAATTATAATAATAATAATAAATAACTAATATAATAATAAATAATATTCAAATTTATAAAATTCTCTTTTTCTCACTTTTATCTCATTATTGTTGATGATTAATACAATTCTGTAATTATTATCATTATTACCTAATAATTGCCGAAATCCCAAAAATCGAAAAATACGTCATTTTGGAGTATACTCTCAAAGGCTATATTTCGCTAGATTTCCGCTTTTTCGACTTTTGGGAATGTTTTTTTTTACTCTTTTTTATTTATATGTACATTCCTGTTATTATCACTCATTATCAAGATTATCATCATTATATCTTATACATCATTATCATCATTATCAATTATATATCATTATATCATTTTATTCAATTTATATCATATTATTGTTATAATTATTTTGCAATATTAAGTTAATATATAATTTTTGCAATATACTAATAACACATAATAATAATATAATAACATAATTATAAATAATTAACTTTTTATATTATTTATTATACTATATTTATTAATATTATATGTAATTATATGTTATAATAATAATATTATATTATTATAACAATAAATAATATAATAATATAATAATAATAATAATAATAATACTAATAAAAATATTATAACCACTAGCATTATTATTATTTTTATATACTTATTATTATTATGTTATTATTACAGTCTAATATATTTTTTGGGCAATAATACTAATAATTAAGATAATCGTATACTAATGATAAAATAATAATACTAATAATAATAATAATAATAATCAATAATAATAATCAAATAATAATACTCAATAACTATACCAATGTTTATCAAAATTCTCTTTTATTTCTCACTTTATCATCATTCTTGTTTGCTATACAATTCTGTAATTATTACATTATTCATAATAATTGCCGAAATCACCAAAGAAATCGAAAAAACGTCATTTTGGAGTATACCGTCAAAAGGCTATATTTCGCTAGATTTTGCCGCTTTTTCGACTTTTGGATGGGATGTTTTTCTTTTAATTACCTTTTTTTATATTATTATGGACACAATTCCTGTTATTTATCATCATCATATCAGATTATCATCATATTCGTTATCATCATATGATCATCATTATCATCATTATCATCATCATTAATCCTCATTATGCAATTATTATCATCATTATTGCAATTGTTATCATTATTATCGCACTCATTGAGTTATAGTATATATTTTTGTCAATAATACTAATAACCACATCAATAATAATTAAAACAATAATAATAACAATAATAACGATTTTATAATATTATTTATATCATTTCTTAATTAGTATCGTTTATTACTGAATTTTTACTGTTTATATAATGATTTTTTGCAATTATCATACCAGTACAAATTAATATAATGATAATAATAACATAATACTACTAATAACATATTATAACCACTAGCATTATTATTATTATTATTATACTATTATTATTATTGTTATTATTAAGTTTAATTATTTTTTGCAATAATCTAATAATTAAGATAATAGTAATAATAATGATAATATCATAATAAAATATAATAATAACAATAACAATGAATAATTAAAATAATAATAATAATAATGATAATAATAATAATAATAATAATATTCAAATGTTTATCAAAATTCATCTTTATTCTCACTTTATCATCATTATGTTTATGATTAATACAATTCTGGTTAATTATTATCATTATTACATAATAATTTGCCGAATCACCAAAGAAATCGAAAAAACGTTGCTTTTGGAGGATATACTCTCAAGGCTATATTTCGCTAGATTTGCCGCTTTTTTCCCGACTTTTGGGAATGTTTTTCTTTTACCTTTTTTATTATTATATAGGGACACATTCCTGTTTATTATCATCATCATTATCAATTATCATCATTATTATCGTTATCATCATCATTAATCATCATTTTATCCATCATTATCATCATCATTATCATCATTATTGCAATTATTATCATCATTATTGCATTGTTATCATTTAGTATTGCATCATTGGAGTTATATATTATTTTTGCAATAATAACTAATACCACATCAATAATAATAGTAATAACCTATAATAACAATTAATAACGATTTTATAATAATTTATTTATATCATGATCTTAATTAGTATCGTTCATTACTGTAATTTATTCTGTTATACTAATTATTTTTGCAATATATACCAGTACCAATATAATAAACAATAATATAACTAATAACATATTATAACCACTAAGCATTATTATTATTATTACTTATACTTTTTTTATTTTATTATTGTTATTATTACAGTTAATATATTTTTTGGCAATATCTAATATTAAGATAATAGTAATAATAATGCATAATAATAATAAGAATAATAATAATATAATAATAATAATAATAATAAGAATAATACTAATATTAATAATATAATAGTCACAATGTTATCAAAGTCTCTTTATTCTCACTTTTATCAGCATTATTGGTTATGCATTAATAACAATTCTGGTAATTATTACATTATTACCCTATAATTGCCGAATCACCAAAGAAATCGAAAAAAACGTCATTTTGAGTATACCTCCAAAGGCTATAGGTTTTCGCTAGATTTTGCCGCTTTTTCGACTTTTGGGATGTTTTTCTTTTACCTTTTTTTAGTATTATATAGGACCCAATTCCTGTTTATCATCATCATTATCACGATATCAATCATTTTATCGTTATCATCATCCATTATCATCATTATCATCATTATCCTCATCATTAATCATCATTATTGCAATTATTATATCCTTATTGCAATTGTTATCATTATTATTGGCAATCATTGAAGTTAAGTATATATTTTTGCAATAATACTAATAACCACATCAATAATAATATAATAACAATAATAATACATAATACGATTTTATAATAATTATTTATTCATTATCTTAATTAGTGATCGTTTTATTACTGTATTATTACTGTTTATAATACATTATTTTTGCAATTATACTACCAGTACAATAATAATAATGAAATAATAACAATAATAATACTAATACATATTTATAACCATAACATTATTATCTTTATTATTATACTTATTGTTATTATTGTTATTAAATAAGCTAATACAGTTATATATAATTTTTTTTGGCAATATACTAATAATGAAGATAATAGTTAATAATAATGAAATAATAATAATATAATAATAATAATAATAATAAAATATAATAATAATAATAATAATACTAATAATAATAATAATAATAATAAATTTCAAATGTTATCAAAATTCTCTTTATTCTCACTTTTATCATCATTATTGTTATGATTACTACAATTCTGGTAATTATTAATCTTATTCCCCTAATAATTGCCGAAATCACGCAAAGCACTCGAAAAACGTCTTTTGGAGTATCCTCTCAAAAGGCTATATTTCGCTAGATTTTGCCGCTTTTTCTACTTTTGGAATGTTTTTCTTTACCTTTTTTTATATTAATATATGGACACAAATTCCTGTTATTATCATCATATTATCAAGATTATCATCCTTATTATGTTATCATCATCTTATCATCTTATCATCATTTATCATCATCATTTTTTTTAAATCATCATTATGGCAATTATTATCATCATTATTGCAATTGTTTATCAGTTTATATTGCAATCATTGGAGGTATAGTAATATTTTTTGCAATAATACTAATAACCACATCAATAATAATAGTAAAACAATAATAATAACATAATAACGATTTTAAATAATTATTTATATCCTTATCTTGAATTAGTATCGTTATTACTGTATTATTACTTTTATATATTATTTTTTGTCAATTATACTACCAGTACAAATAATAATAAGGATAATAATAACATAATAATACTATACAATATTATAACAACTTAGCATTAATTATTAGTATTATTATACTTATTATATATTATTGTTATTATGTACAGTTATAATATATTTTTTTGGCAATAATACTATTAATTAAGATAATAGTAATAAATAAAATGATCATAATAATAATAAATAATAATAATAATAATAATAAAAATAATAAATCTAATAATATAATAATAATAATAAGAATAATAAAATATTCAAATGTTATCAAAATTTTTTATTCTCCCTTTTATCATCATTATTGTTATGATTAATACAATTCTGGTAAATTATTATCATTTTACCCTAATATTGCCGATCACCAAAGAAATCGAAAAAAACGTCATTTTGGAGTATCTCTCAAAGGCTATATTTCGCTAGATTTTGCCGCTTTTTTTTCGACTTTTGGGATGTTTTTCTTTTAACCTTTTTTATTATTATATATGGACACAATTCCTGTTATTATCATCATCATTATCAAGATTATCATCATTAATTATCGTTATCATCCTCATTTCATCATTATCATCATTTCATCATCATTATCATCATTATTGCAATTATTATCACATTGATTGCAATTGTTATCATTATTATTGCAATCATTGGAGTATAGTTATATATTTTTGCATAATACTAATAACCACATCATAATAATAGTAATAAACAAATAATAATAACAAATAATAACGATTTTATAAATATTATTTTAATCATTATCTAATTAGTCGTTATTACTGTAATTTTACTGTTATATAATTATTTTTGCAATTATACCTACCAGTACAATAATAATAATGATGAATAATAACAAATAATAATACTAATAACATATTATACCACTAGGCATTATTATTATTATATTATACTTATTATTAATTAATTGGTTATTATTACCGTTTATAATTATTTTTTGGCATAATACTAATAATTAAGATAATATAATAATAATAATGATAATATAATACTACTACTAATACTAATAATAATAATAATAATAATAATAATAATAATAATAATAATAATAATAATAATAATATTCAAATGTTATCAAAGTTCTCTTTATTCTCACTTTTATCAGCATTATTGTTATGATTATACAATTCTGGTAATTATTATCATTATTACCCTAATATTTGCCGAATCACCAAAGAAATCGACAAAACGTGCATTTTGGAGTATACTCTCAAAAGGCTATATTTCCGCTAGATTTTTGCCGCTTTTTCGCTTTGGGAATGTGTTTTCTTTTAAATCTTTGTTTATATTATATTGGACACACTCCTGTTATTATCATCAGTCATTATCAAAAAAAAGATTGTCATCCTTAGTTCGTTATCATCATCATTGATCATCATTATCATCATTATCATCATTATCATATCATTTATCATCTTATTGCAATTATTATCAATCTTCTTGCAGTTATTGGTTATCATTATTTTCGCAATCATTGGAGTATATATTATATCTTTGCAATAATACTTAAAAATATATTATATTTTTACCACATCAATAATCATAGTAATAACATATTAATAACAATAATAACGAATTTATAATAATTAATTTTTATATCATTATCTTAATTAGTATCGTTATTACTATGTAAATATTACTGTTTATAATAATTATTTTTTGCATTATACTACCAGTACCAATAATAATAATGATAATAATAACAATAATAATACTAATAACAATATTATAACCCTAGCATTATTTTATTAGTATTATAACTTTATTATTATTGTTATTATTACAGTTTATATATATTTTTTGGCAATTAATACTAATAATTAAGATAATAGTAATAATAATGATATAATAATAATAAATAACAATACTAATAATAATAAATAATAATAATAATATAATAATAATAATATAATAATAATAATAATAATATAATAATATTCAAATGTTACAAAATTCTCTTATTCTCACTTTTATCATCTTATTGTTATGAATTAATACAATCTGGTAATTATTATCATTATTACCTAATAATTGCGCGAAATCACAAAGAAATCGAAAAAACGTCCATTTGGAGTATACTCCTCAAAAGGCTATATTTCGCTAGATTTTTTGCCGCTTTTTCGACTTTTGGGATGTTTTTTCTTTTACCTTTTTTCTATTATATATGGATCACATTCCTGTTTTATCATCATCATTATCAAGATTTCTTCATTAATTATCGTTATCATCATCATTACAGTATCAGCATTATCAATCATTATCATCCTCATTATCATCATTATTGCAGATTATTATCATCCTTAGTGCAATTGTATCATTATTATTGCAATCATGGGAGTTATAGTATATATTTTTGCAATAATACTAATAACACAAATCAATAATAATAGTAATAACAATAATAATAACAATAATAAGATTTTATCATAATTATTTTATATCATTATCTTAATTAGTATCGTTAATTACTGTTAATTATTAACTGTTATAATAAGGATTTTTGCAATTATACTACAGTACCAATAATAATAATGGAATAATAACAATAATAATACTAATACAATATTTACCACTAGCATTATTAATTTATTATTATTATACTATTATTATTATTGTTATTTTACAGTTTACTATATTTTTTGGCAATAATACTATAATTAAGAAATATTAATCATAAATGATAATAATAATAATAATAATAATAATAATATAATAATAATAATAATAATAACAATATTCAAATGTTATCAAAATTCTCGTTATTCTCACTTTGTATCATCATTATTGTTATGATTAATACATTACTGGTATTATTTATCATTATTACCCTATAATTGCGAAATCACCAAATAAATTCGCAAAAAACGGTCTTTTGGAGTATACTCTCAAACGGCTATATTTCGCTAGATTTTGGCCGCTTTTCGACTGTTGGGAATGTTTTTCTTTACCTTTTTTTTAAATTATATATGGACACATTCCTGTTTATTATCATCATCATTATTGCAAGATTATCATCATTATTATCGTTATCATCATCATATCATCATTACATCATTATCATCATCATTACAATTATCCTCATTATTGCACTTATTATCATCATTATGCAATTGTTATCATTATTATTGCAATCATTGGAGTTCTAGTTATATTTTTGCAATAATATAAGAACCACATCAATAATAATAGTACTAACAATAATAATAAAACATAATAACGATTTTCTACATATTATTTATATCATTATCTTTAATTTAGTATCGTTTATTACTGTCATTATACTGTTATAAATTATTTTTGCAATTAATACTACCATAGTGTAAAAATATAATAATGATAATAATGAACAATAATAATACTATAACATAAAAAATTATAACCACTAGCATTATTATTATTATTATTAGTATTATTATTATTATTATTGTTATTAATTTACAGTTATATATATTTTTTGGCAATAATACTAATTATTAAGATAATAGTAATAATAATAATAATAATAATAATAAAAAATAATACTATAATAATACATCATTCATAATCTAATAATAAATAATAATAATAATAATAATAATATTCAATGTGCAAAATTCCTCTTATTCTCACTTTTTATCATCATTATGTTATGATTATACAATTCTGGTAATGCATTATCATTATTACCTAATAATTGCCGAAAATCACCAAAGAAATCGAAAAAACGTCATTTAGAGTAACTCTCAAAAGGCTTATTTCGCTGATTTTTGCCGCTTTTTTCGACTTTTGGGAATGTTTTTCTTTTACCTTTTTTTTTTTAATTATATATGGACATAAATTCCTGTTATTATCATCATCATTATCAAGATTATCATCATGATATCGTTATCATCATCCTTATCATGCATTATCTCATTATCATCATCATTATCATCATTATTGCAATTATTATCTCATTATTGGCCAATTGTTATCATTATTATTGAATCTTGTGGCGTTATAGTATATATTTTTTGCAATAATACTAATAACCACATCAATAATAATAGTAATAACAATAATAATCACAATAAATAACTCAACGATTTTATAATATTATTTATATCAGTATCTGTAATTTAGTATAGTTATTACTGTACTTATTACTGTTATAATAACTATTTTTGCAATTATACTACCACTACAAATAATATAATGATAATAATAACAATAATAATACGAATAACATATATATACCACTAAGCATTATTATAATTATTATTATACTTATTATTATGATTGTATTATTACAGTTTAATATTTTTTTTTGGCTAATAATCCAATAATTCAGATATAGTAATAATAATGATACTAATATAATATAATAATAATAATAAAATAATAATAATAATAATAATAATAATAATAATAATAATAATAATATAATAATATTCAAATGTTATCAAATTCCTCTTTATTCTCACTTTTATTCATCCATTATTGTTATGATTATACCATTCTGGTAATTATTATCATTATTACCCTAATAATTGGCGAAATCACCAAAGAAATCGAAAAAAAAACGTCATTTTTGGAGTATACTCTCAAAAGGCTATCTTTACCGCTAGATTTTGCCGGCTTTTTCGACTTTTGGGAATGTTTTTTTCTTTAAACCTTTTTTTATTATTATATATGGAACACAATTCCTGTTATTATCATCATCATTAGCAAGATTATCATCATTATATCGTTATTCATATCATTATCATATTACATCTTATCAATCATTATTCATATTATTGCAATTATTATCATCATTATTGCAATTGTTATCATTATTATTGCATCATTGGAGTTATAGTATATATTTTTGCAATACTACTAATAACCACATCAATAATATAGTATACAAATAATAATAACAATAATAACGATTTTACTATAATTATTTATATCTTATCTTAATAGTATCGTTTATTACTGTAATTTATTACTGTTATAATAATTATTTTTGCAATTATATACCAGTAAAAATAATAATAATGATATAATAGACAATAATAATACTAATACAATATTATAACCACTGCATTATTATTATTATTATTATCCTTATTATTTATTATTGTTATTATTACAGTTATACTATATTTTTTGCAATAATACTAATCATTAAATAATAATAACTATAATGATAATAAAATAATATAATAATAATCTAATAATAAATAATAATATACTAATATAATATATTAATATATATTCACTGTTACAAAATTCTCTTTATTCTCACTTTTATCATCATTATTGTTATGTTATACAATTCTATAATTATTTTCATTTATTACCCTAATATTGCCGAAATCACCAAGAAATCGAAAAAACGGTCATTTTGGAGTATACTCTCAAAGCTATATTTCGCTAGATTTTGCCGCTTTTTCGACTTTGGAATGTTTTTCTTTACTTTTTATATCATATATGGACACAATTCCTTTTATTGTCATCATCATTATTAGATTATCCATCATTATTTCGTTATCATCATCAGTTATCATCCTTATCATCATTATCATCATTTCATCATCATTATCATCAGTATTGCAATTTATTATCATCATTATTGCAATTGGTTATCATTTATTATTGGCAATCATTGGAGTTATAGTATATATTTTTGCATAATACTAATAACCACATCATAATACTAGTAATAACATAATACTACAATCATAACGATTTTTAATAATTATTTATATCATTAATCTTAATAAGTATCGTATTACGTAACATTATTACTGTTATAAATAATTAGTTTGCAATTAGACTACCCAGTACAAATAATAATAATGATAAATATAACAATAATAGCTAATACAATATTATAACCACTAGCATTATTATTATTATTATTATACTTATATTAATTATTGTTTTATTACGTAAATATAATTTTTTGGACAAAAATAATATCTATAATTAAGATAATAGTAATAAGCAGATAATAATAATAATTAATATAATAATAATACTCATTATTAATAATTAATATAAGATAATAATAAATTTCAATGTTATCAATTCTCTTTATTCTCACTTTTTATCATCATTATTGTTATGATTAATACAATTCTGGTATTATATCATTATTACCCCAATATTGCCGAAATCACCAAAGAAATCGAAAACGTCATTTTGGAGTATACTCTCAAAAGGCTATATTTCGCTAGATTTTTGCCGCTTTTTCGACTTTTGGAATGTTTTTCTTTTAACCTTTTTATATTATAATATGGACACAATTCCTGTTATATCCATCCATTATCACGATTATCATCATTATTTATCTGTTATCATCATCATTATCATCATTATCATCATTATCATCATCATTATCATCATTAGTGCAATTATTATCATCATTATTGCAATTTGTTTCATATTATTGCAATCATTGGAGTTTATAGTAGATATTTTTTGCCAATAATACAATAACCACATCATATAATAGTAATAACAATAATAATAACATAATACCGATTTATAATAATTATTTATTCATATCTTAATTAGTAGCGTATTACTGTATTATTACTGTTGTTTACTAATATTTTTGCAATTATACACAAGTACAAATAATCATATGATCAATAATAACAATAATAATACTAAGACAATATTATAACCACTAGCATTATTATTATTATTATTATCCTTATTATTATTATTGTTATTTATTACAGTGATATATATTTTTTGCAATAAGACTAATATTAAGATAATAGTAATAATATGATAATAATCATACTAATAATATAAAATAATATAATATAATAATAATACTAATAATAATAATACCTACTAATAATCATAATATTCAATGTTATCATAATTCTCTTTATTCTCACTTTTTATCTCACTTATTGTTTTATTAATACATTCTGGTAATTATTATCATTATTAACCTATAATTACGATCACCAAAGAATCGAAAAACGTCTTTTGGAGTATCTCTCAAAGCTATATTTCGCTAGATTTTGCGCTTTTTCGACTTTGGGTGTTTTTCTTTACCTTTTTATATTATATATGGAACACAATTCCTGTTATTATCATCATCATTTTATCAAGATTATCATCATTTTATCGTTATCTCAATCATTATCACATTATCATCATTATCATCATCATTATCATCATTATTGCACTTATTATCATCATTATTGCAATTGTAATCATTATTATTGCAATCATTGGAGTTATAGTATATATTGTTGCAATAATACTAATAAACCACATCAATTAATATAGTAATAACAATAATAATAACCAATAATAACGATTTTATAATAATTATTTATATCATTATTTAATTAGTATCGTTTATTACTGTAATTATTACTGTTATAATAATTATTTTTGCAATTATACTACCAGTACAAATAATAATAATGATAAATAATAACAATAATAATACTAATAACAATATTATAACCACTAGCATTATTATTATTATTATTATACTTTTATTATTATGTTATTATTCAGTTATAATATATTTTTTGGCATAATACTATAATTAAGATAATGTATAATAATGATAATAATAATAATAATATAATAATAATAATAATAATAATAATAATAATAATATAATAATAATAATAATAATATCAATGTTATCAAAATTCTTTTTCTCACTTTATCTCATTATGTTATGATTAATACAATTTGTAATTATTATCATATACCCTATAATTGCGAAAACAAAGAAATCGAAAAACGTCATTTGGAGTATATCTCAAAGCTATTCGCTAATTTGCCGCTTTTCGACTTTGGGAATGTTTTTTTTTACCTTTTTTTATATAATATGGACACAATCCTTTATTATCACATTATCAAGATATCATCATTATTAGTTATCATCATCAATCATCATATCATATTATCATCTCTTATCATCATTTTGCAATATATCTATTATTGAATTGTACAATTATTGCAATCATTGGAGTTAAGTATATTTTGCAATAATACTAATAACCACATCAAAATATAGATAACAATAATAAAAATAATAACGATTTTAAATAATTATTTATACATTATCTTAATTAGTATGATTACTGAATTATTACTGTATAATAATTTTTGCATATTTATTACCAGTACAAATAAAATAATGAATAATAACATAATAATAATAACAATATTATAACCACTAGCATTATATTTTGTTGATACTTATTATATTATTTTATTTAAAAAAAAAAAATTTTTTTTTTTAAAAATTTTAATATAATT